>NC_133771.1:94414818-94496801 GCF_003597395.2 Chelonoidis abingdonii
CTCACTAGTCTTATTAAAGACTGAGGCAAAGTACTTATTTAGATATTGGGCCATGCCTAGGTTATCCTTAACCTCCATTCCATCCTCAATGTATAGCGGCCCCACTTCTTCTTTCTTTGTTTTCTTCTTATTTATATGGCTGTAGAACCTTTTACTGTTGGTTTTAATTCCCTTTGCAAGGTCCAGTTCTAAATGGCTTTTAGCCTTCCTCACTTTATCCCTACATGTTCTGACCTCACTAAGGTAGCTTCCCTTGCTAATCCCGCCTTTCTTCCACTCCCTGTATGCTGGACTGCATATATTTAACTCAGCTAGTTGTTTCCTCAGATACCACCAAGTTTCACAGAAGGATGGCCTCGTGCCTGTTTCACAGCAAACTAACAATCCAAATTTGTATATTCTTAAAATGACTGCTTTTCTAAATGAAAGTCCTGAGGGAGAAGGGTCTAATCACAAGAATAATCAAAGTAATCTTATTACATGGCTCCCTGTGAGCTTTTGTTTGAATTCTCTAGCTTAGTTTTTAGCATTAAATAGATTTTTAGACGCTAACTAGATGTCACACATACATGCACATGCAACTGGTTGGATGGATTTCATAACTCTTGCATGTCCCCAAGACTACTTCTCTTTTCTTTTTAATTAAAATTAACCCATGCCTCACAAAACAGGATGACAACTTCAGTCAGTTAAGCCTATGTTAAAATTCAGATTTACCACACTTCACTCTGCATTTAGGATTCAATTAATGGTCAAGCTGATGAGGTGCCTTGAAAGAGCAAAGCTGCTTGCTTTCACATAGTGACCTAGAGGTGTTGGCAGACATATGTTCCAATTGGGGCTCATGCTGGTGATGGGACAACAGGCATGCAAGTGGACCGGCCACTCCAGCCAACAAAGGGACACACAAAAAAATCTTTCAATGAACAACTTTTCTCTCTCTAGCTTTATTCCTGAGGTTTAGGTTGCATGCAGCACATAACAAAAGGAAATATGGCTTTCTATAAACCACAAGAAAATAGCGGTCTATGATCCAGCCCTCTAACAATTAGATTTCTGGCACTTCACTTCTTTGACTATCAGGTAGCTGCTTTTTTAGAGTTGCCTGGTTTTCTTTCCCAACACCCACAGTACCTTCCTCTGCTCAGTCAATGACACTGGCTAAAACCTGCTTCTTTGTCCGTGTCACTGATCATATCACATCACCTCCTGCCTCTTTTGAATCCCTAAACTGGCTCCCTTTGCTTCACCTCCTTAAGTTCAAACCTCTTGCTCTCACTTCAAGGTCCTTGAAAATGCTGCTTTTCCTCTGATGTCACTTTATTCTCTGCTGTCTCCACTTTACTAATGTGGACCGCCTGAGCAACTTACTTGAAACTTCTCATGCAAATAGTTTTTAGTCTTGGGTATGTTTGTACAGCACCCCCCAGAAAAATGGGCCCCCAGTCCTGACATGCCAGGATCAGGAATCACAGTACTCTGCTTGTTTACCAGGGACAGGCCGGCACGTAGGCCACAAATGGGAGATTTGCAACTGATTCCAGCTTCAGAAGTGGGGCAATCAGAATTTATGTGGAGCACTGTGGGCTGCTGCAGGGCAGGACGTAAAAGGGAGTTTCAGACACTAATACAGGTGTCTAGCCCAAGGTCCAGTGTGCTTCAACAGCTGCTATGGGAACGACAAGTTGCAGACTACAAATGGCACCATGCTGGGAGAACTCCTAGGTTCCTGTCAGGAAGGAAGTCCCCTCTGCCTCTCCCAGCAGGAAGTTCAGCATTGGCTGAAGCTGGGAGCATGAGGCAGTCAAGCAGAGAGGGGGCTGAAGGACTGTAATCCTGCTTGTGTTTCTTTGCAGGTAGGACCAAAAAGAAACAAGAGCCCCCTGAGAGGGGTTTAAATGACCCCACAGGAGCACACTAGCTTGTTTATTTGGGGGTTAGTTATTGTGGGAGTTAGGGGGTCGTTTGATACAAAGTCTCCTCCGCCCACAGGGCAGCCTTATCCTAGCTTGAAAACCTCAGACTGGGCCAGTAGATGGGAGTGGGGGGAGCTACACAGGCCCAATTATAAGGGATGTAGAAAGGGGGCATTTCTCACTCCTCAGCTTTCAGCTTCGAGGGGACAACAATATCTTTCCCTCTTCCCACTGGTTTTGGCCAAATAAGGAGGGTAGGGCTGGACCCAGGGCTGGTGCAACCATTTAGGTGACCTAGGCAGTCGCCTAGGGTGCTGGCATTTGGGGGCGCCATTTTCTTCGGCAGCGACTACAGCAGCCGGATCTTCGGCCGCCCTGGTTGCCGCCGGCATTTAGGCGGAGGGAGCTGGAGTAGGGGAGTGCGGGGAGCGCTGCCTGCAGCAAGTAAGGGAGGGGGCAGCACGCAGGGGAACTCCCCACCCCAACTCACCCCTGACCCCCCTCCTCCCTGCGCACAACATCGCTGCTTCACTTCTCCCGCCTCCCAGGCTTGCGGCACCAATCAGCTTAGGTGCCACAAGCCTGGGATGCGGGAGAAGTGAAGCAGCGATGGGGTGCTCGTGCTCGTGCGCGGAGCAGGGGTGAGCTGGGGCGGGGGGGTTGTCTCAGGGCGAAGGGTGGGGGATGGGGAGCTGCAGCAAGGGGGGCCCCTCAGGGCAGGGGGGGAGTGCTGCGGGGAGCCCTCAGGGTGGGGGCGCGGGTGTAAGCTGGAAGTTTCGCCTAGGGCGCCAAACATCCTTGCACCGGCCCTCACTGGACCAGAAAGAACAGATACCAAGCTGGGGCTGTCGCTTTGGGAAGGGAGTGCTCAGGAAGCAATGCACCAGGCCAGCTGTGCAGAAGCCTCCCTGGGCTTGCAGGAAGCTGCAGAGAGATTCTCTCCACAGCTGCCCTGTGCCTCTCTCTGTTTTGCCAGGCCTCTCTCCTCCAGGCTCACAGGGCTTGAGAGCAGGGCAGGCAGGAGTTAAAGCCACTGACTGCCCACCCAGCAGTAGCTTCTCCTCCCACCTTTTAGCAGACAGGTAGGGTGCCTTGAGGGATTGATCCTTGGGAGGGGACACCTGGAGGAGGCACTTGGGCTGGGGATAGGAACCTTGTGGGTGGAGGAGCAGGTATGGGAACAGGGGGAGAAGGGGAACCTGAGGTGGGGGAAGGAGAGATCTGGATGGCCTCTTGGAAACTGAGGCCATTCTAGGAATTCTTGGGGAGAAGGTACCTGTGAGAGGACAAGGGAAACCTTGTGGACATATGCAAAGGAGAGCTGGGGATATGTAGCTGCCTTGTGAAGGGAGCAACAAGAGTGAGACCTTGGGGACAGAAGAGGGGGGAACTGGGGAGTAGGGAGAGGGAGCCAGAGACTTGAAGGGGAGAGCTGGGAAATCTAGGAGAGGGAAAATTGGGGACCTTGGGAAGAAGAGAGGGGTATTTGGAGTGATAAGTGGTATCTTGGGAGGCAGAGTGGGGGGACATCATGGGTCGAGGTTTATGTGACATCTTGCTGGTAGAGGGATATTAGAAGAGGCAGAGAAATGTAGGGACAGGGCACTGGGGGGAGAAATGGGTGATGTGGGACCTTTCAGGGAATGAAAGAGGAGAGTACGGGCTTAGGAGAAGAAGATGAGAATTAGGGGATTCTGGGAGAAAGAGAGGAAATGACAGAATGATGTCAGGAGGAGAGGAAGATAAGTGATGAGGGGTGTTTATAGTATAGGGAAGAAAGGATGTGGGTTGTTTCAGAGATAGGAGAGAGATAGGCTAGTGGGAACCCAACAGCCTCATGGAATTGGGACCTTATAACACTGAGTGGAGAAGGGAGTTGTCCCCAGCACCCGCCCCCAAACTTTTCAGGCAGAGTTATAGCCTGCAATGTTCTGAAGTTCATGGACACAAGGTGCTGATTGCCTTCAACAGGATTACTCTCAAATGAAAGAAAACACATTTTGCCTTAACTTCTATAGTTGTTGTAAGGGGGATATTCTTCTTCACTGCAATTTTCTTTGATTCCGCTCCAGACATTGTAAGGTAACAGGTCTCTTTCACATCATAATGTAATTTCCATTTACTTCTATTAACCTCATAAAGTGGAGACTTTTATTCATATTGTAACAGAATTCTCATCAGCTTCTAATGACATTGTAATGTTACCTGCCCTTTCACATTATAATGTTGTTGCCTCTAGCTCCTACTGAGCTAATGTATGAAGTCTTTGACACATTGTCCTATAATTGCTTCAGACTTCTCCTGAACTGGACCTCTCTCACTGTAACTTCAGTCCTTCACACAGTACTCTTTGACTGTATATAATGCTTTCTTACCTAACATAGTCCTCAGACCTGCAATGTGATCCATGCAAGTGGAACCTTATGCCCAAGAGGTTCCCAGTTGATCTGAATAGGACTTGGTGGATGTATAAGGATCTGGCCATCTGGATAAGACTGCAGGATCGGAGCCCTAATTGTTTATGCAACTTTCAGTATTTGTACTCAGTTCTACATCTCTGAAATCAGAGAGGAATTCAAAATGAACTGCAAGAAGTATATGAATGGTTCTTTCCCAGAAGCTGTCTTTTTGGGCGCTTACATAAATATATATTAAAAGCAAGAGTTTTCAGCCCCAAAAGGGGACTAATAAATAAATAATAATACAAATAAATGCATCCCCACCCCCCCAAACTCTCCGCATTTGGAGCCCAGTGCTGAATTCCTTGTCCATCAAATATAAACCTTTGATTTTTAGATAAGAGATGTCAGGGGATATATTCTGTAGGGCAACCCTGAAGAGATGATGTTCATTGTGCATGAGAGAGGTGTTCCTGCTTAGAGGGAAAGGAATAACCTGCTTTGAGTTAGTGTTTGTTTCATGATATTGATGCTAGCTTATTGACTTTTCTTTTTAAAATCATTTGATGGGAAATTAGAGAGTTTGGGATCCTATGATTGGGTTGTATGGGGATTTGCAAGTGGCATTTTATTCTAGTGTAGAGTTCCAGATAGTACAGGCAGGCTCTCTTATGTTACTTACATTTTTTTTATTTGAAAATGTTTGAAAATCTTCAAAAAGGTATGAAACTGCACCTGGTCAGTCAACATTTTGTGGAAGAGGTAATTCCCAGTCTCCATGTTTAATGTTCTCTTTCTGACTTTATTTTTATTTGGCTAGCAATAGGCCAAGGGAAAGAGGGTGAGGAAGGTAAATCATCAGAGTAGCAGGGGATTTTTTCTTTTGAAGGAATGGAGGAGTTGTGGGACTTTTCAACCCTTTGCTAGGAGAGCTCTATCTCCATATCCATGTGATTCACACCGCATTGATTAAGTTGTTTCCCCTTTCCACCTGTGCTTCTGATGGCTTTACACATGGGATACACTTTGCTGTATCAGGTTAAGTGGAAGTAAAGCATGCATTGCAATATACACGAACGTACACTAAAGAAAGGATCGTGAATATTAACATTGAAAATTTCTATTCGCATCCATACTTTGCACAGTATTTATCTGTGAACAACAGAAATAAAAGCTTGAGTGTTCCTATTTTTATAAATGTAAAGGTGCAGTGCAAAGAAAAAAGACCCAGACAATAACCACATACACTACAAAAAGTATAATAATATAATGAAGAGAGATTTCTGTGCTGCAGTATCACCATTCACCATTTCTATCCATTTTGAGTACCAAGGCGGTCTTCCTTGGCAGTTTCTACCTTTCAGACCATAGCATCCACCTCACAAAATACAGGGTTTTTTGTAATTCCTCTTGGTTGAAAGGAATCAATAGTAATACTTTCACTTCTTAGCATCATCTGTTCAAAGTTCCCAATGAATTGTTATAGGAGTGGGTGGCTGAGATTCTGTGGCCTGCATTGTGCAGGAGGTCAGACTAGATGATCATAATGGTCCCTTCTGACCTTAAAGTCTACGAGTCTAATTTACAACCATGTGCAACTCTGGGCCTGTTCAGGGCTTGTGGTAGAGTTTAATTCCTAGCCCTTCTCCCTCACCCCAGCTTAGTTCTCTGTCAAAGATAGCTACTCAGGCTTTGTGTGTGTCAAGTTGATTTTCAAGATGTATACTTACAAATAATGGTATATTAAATATGGATAGAAAGGAGTTTCAATCTGCCAAAACATATAGTTGATGGTCTAACTGAAACTCAGTAGGATTTAGCGTACAAAATGCTTAAGTCAGTTTTGAAAAATTGACTTGATATCGCAAGCATTTATACAGAGAAGGGCTCCACACCAAATAATTTGGATTCTATACAGTTCTTTTAAACTTACAGGCTTAGTCCCAGTGGTATAAAACATTTATTTCTTATAACTACCCCAGGCCTGCTGTTAGCTCACTGCATTTTGTGGATGACACCTACACCAGACCGACTCAGTCCTTGCTTTGTCTTCTGCGACAGCTAATTAGTGTCAAGAGTGCTACTTCTGGGCAAAGAGGGGTGATTATGGGATAGCCATCCCACTGCGGTAACAGTCTTCCATTGTTATCAACCCAAGTTATATAAAAATCTTCCAAATTATTTATTGATTTATTGTTAGTTGGATATATTTGATACTACTCAATATCTAAAAGCCATTAAAGAAACATAATTTAAAATAATGGTGAGAGAGTATTTGAGATACGTGGTTCGTTTGCCCCATTTTGTACAGTCTAGCTATTAATTTTTAAACACACTACTGAATACTGTGTGGAGTTCTGGTCACTCCATCTCAAAAAAAAGTATGAGAATCGGAGAAGGTACAGAGAAGGGCAACAAAAATGCTAAGTATGGACCAGCTTCTATATGAGGAGAGATTTAAAAAGCCTAGGAATGCTCAGTTTAGAAAAGAGTTTACTGGGGGCAGGGATATCACAGAGGTCTATAAAATCATGACTGGTGTGGAGAAAGTAAATAAGGAAGTGTTATTTACCCCTTCACATAATACAAGAACCAGGGGGGTCACCCAATGAAATTAAAAAGCAGCAGGATTAAAACAAACATAAGGAATTACTTCTTCATATAATGCACAATCAACCTGTGGAGCTCAGTGCTGGGGGATGCTGTGAATGCAAAAAGTATAATTAGGTTCAGAAAGGAGTTAGATAGGTTCATGGAGGATAGGGCCATCAAGAGCTATTAGCCAAGGTGGTCAGGGATGCAGCCCCATGGTCTGAGTGTCCCTAGACCTCCAACTGCCAGAATCTGGGACTGGATGACGGGATGGATCACTTGATAATTGCCCTGTTCTGTTCATTCCATTTGCAGCATCTGTCGCTGGCCAGGGTCAGAAAAAAGGACACTGGGCTAGATGGCCCACTGGTTTGACCCAGTATGGGCATTCTTATATTCTTTTACGTAAAACAAGTGCAAGCACTGAATTGTTTTTACCAGAGATACTTGAATCTTTCGCACATTTATATCTGTTGCTCCTATTTTTAAAAATAGGAGCAGCCTAATGGATTTTGCATTTAGAGAGAGAGGGTAACCACTGAGAATACATACACAAAGAGGATTCTTGAAATGATGAATTGCACTTTTGAGCTGTCAGCTGGATGTTTCCCTTTAACTGGTCTGTCTCAGTTTGGATTTTAATAATTCCTGTGATGTCTCACCCTTAAGGATGCCTTTAGGCACCTGTATATGTAGCACAGTCTGTATAAAATGTTATCTTACAGCAGACAGCTGCAGATTTTCACCTTTTCTGGAACTCTAATATGCAAACACTGATTGAGTTGATGATCCCTTTTTTCCTCTTATCCAGTTTCGAGATGATAAATAATATTTAAGGAATGAATAAAGAATATGTTGATGAAAAACATCAAGGTTGGTAACTTCTACCTGTATTTTACAAGGTATATAAAATACATGAATGAGAAAATATCTAATCAATCATTTTAGATATTTCTATAGCACCCATCTGTTTAGTGTTTAAGAGAAGAACAAGGTAAATTAGACCTGCTTGGCAATTGTCAATAGAAGATGCCACAGCGGGATTCTGCTGTTTTCTCCCCAGTTTCTAGGAAGTTCTGCTTGGTGGCCTTTGTTTCAGTTATTTTTGTTTCCCCAATATGTTCAAAATGAGCTACTTGCTCAAATAACTAATTTTCTTGACAAAGGACTATTTCACTTCAGAAACAAAGTTAGGAAAACCAGTATCTGAAAACTGTGTAATTTGCTTCCTAAAGTTTTGAATCCAAAACTTTGCAGTTGTAAAATTTTGTAATTTCACTATGGACATTGTACTCAAATGCCCTCTGACATGGAGCATATTCTCCACATCCACTGAAGCATTACTGGCCTGAACAAATGCTACTGCTCATCCTAGATCATAATGGTTCCTCCTTAAAAGGCTTGTTCTTGGACATGATGGTGTATAGTACTTGAGAGACCAATTCCAGTCTTGTCTCTCATTGCTGGTCGGAAAATATGTAATTAGCCCACCTGGCCCCAACAGCTAAGATTTCCTGCTGCTAGCCACTAAAGTGTTCTGTATTTGAGTGATATGGAGTAGTCCTGGGAAGATGTTTTAAAGCGTTTCATTAGCACTGGAAAGATGGCCAGGCCACTTTGTCTTCCAGTGCAAATGGAATATACATCTGTACCTCAATTATAAAATGATATAAAATTCCTTAATTTTGATTGACTAATTTTGTCATCTTGCCTTTTTTAGGCAGAAAGTTACTTGACTAAACCTTATATCAGTGTTTCTCAAACTTTTGTACTAGTGACCCCTTTCACATAGCAAGCCTCTGGGTGTGACCCCCCCCCTTATCAATTAAAAACACATTTTTATATATTTAACACCATTATAAATGCTGGAGGCAAAGTGGGGTTTGAGGTGGAGGCTGACAGCTCGCAACTCCCCATGTAATAACCTTGTGACCCCCTGAGGGGTCCTGACCCCAGTTTGAGAACCCTTGAAATCAAGGCACACAGATTTGATAATGAGTTACATAAAGTACTTGTGTGGACTTTAACTGATTTTTCTTTTTTTTTTTTTTAGTCTTCCCTCTCTGAGCATGCTTCCCAATTTGCTAAGGCCTAAATGAGAGACACAATGTATGACAAAGGCCAAAAATGAAGAACACCAAAAAAACTGTTCATGCAGGAAAATTAAAATCTGTAACCTCAGTTTCATGATTCTTTTAAAATATAAAAGTGAAGGGACGCTTATATTGTGTAGCATGTAATTACCTTTGGGAATAAAATGAGGGATGCCCCTTGACATGAGGGATAGCTGAGATGTATATGAATTAAGTGTTCACACAGCACTGACTAAACTTCCTAAGTTCTGCTCCAGCATGCACTGAACTTAGGTGCTAAACCTTGGAAATACTTTCTGGGAATGGCATATCTCTGGCTATCCCACTGTCCTCATTTAAAATCAGGAAGGGGGTCTCCAGAGAATCACAGCTTTGTGGTCAGAGCTGTAGAAACTGCTAGATATAAACAGTTCGAAATCTGCAAAGATCCGAGGTTGCAAATGGATTAAGAGATGGTCACAAAGGATAAAATATGATACATACTGTAAGTTAACTTCTTATTAATGGCCACACATAAGGTATGATGAGGCTTTTCTTACGATGGGATCAAACAATAGTTTTCCATGATTTTTGTTTGTTTGTAATTTGTGTTTTCACAGGGTGATTCTTTGTCTGGGGATTAATACATTTTGAAAATACAGTTCATTTTGCCAAAGTATCTAACATCTGTGCAGGGTTATAATTTAAGATTAAAGAACTCATACAAAACTATATATTTAATTGCTATATCTGAATTTCTCTCTATCTCTGGGGCTTCTATTGCTGTGTAGGTCCCCGCCCCCCATGTTCAGTCCATTAAAAAAAAGTGGACTGCAGTGAAAATTTAGAATGTGATTTGAATTTCAGGGTTAACTTTCTTCATTTGTGATTATTCAAACAGAGGATTAATTTCTAAAGTAGCTTATGAATAGGATGCCCGGGTGTCCAGTAGATACAACTGCTTTTAATGGAAAAGACTTAAATATGTATGTGTCAAATCTTTTCTTAAGGGAATGAATGGCCAGAGCTACTCTGACAAATCACTGTGCAGATATGATGGAGGATCAACAGAAATGATTTAACGCAAATCTTCCCTTTTAATTTTCCTGGCTGACTTTAAAAGCTAGTACATTCAAATATGTAAGAACACTTCAGATTTACAACAGTTCTTGAAAATGTAGTTAAACCTTTCTTGGTAGAGTTAGAGACACGGGGTTTCTAGTGTTTATGCTGCAGATGTAAATAAATATACCAGTTAAATAGGAACCTGCACTGGATTCACTCTCTCCTTTCAGGCATCTGTTAAAAGGTTAACAAAATCCTTTCTATTTTATTTTAGTAACACACAACTCAAATTTTGAGTCTATTTTATTACACTTTTACAGTTAAATGGAAACATTCATACTAAAGAAAAAATTGAGTTATGCCACAAAGATACCCATCTTGTATACTTTATGCATCTATCATAGATTTTCTTTTAAAAACTCAGCGATTCATCAAACTAAAATTAGTAGTGGAACTTACTTCATCTTCAGGCTGGCTACTAGAGTCAAAATGATAACCCTTTGGCAGACCTAGAATTCCCTCCAATAGGGGGTGGATAGTACATAGTCACATTAGCCTAACGTTTCTCAGGCAGACGGGGCACATGATTAGACTAATCCAGAGGTGATGTGGACTAAAAGTGAAATGCAAAACAAGGAAGAAGAGCACAGGTTGGGGAAAGTTGCACAGGCCCATATTCAGCCTAGTTCTTCACGGAGGACATCTTTCCTTCTCCCCCACCCCCTGCCCCGTAGCAGTCCCTTATACAGCTGACAACAGGAACAGCTCATGTAAACATGGCCACACACCTCAAACAGCATGTAGCCTGCTGAGTGAGGGAATGGAGGGGGGGAGCAGGGGCTGATTAGCCAGTAGGTCAACAGGGCCCATGCCCAGGGGCCCCAGTCAACTGGGGTACCCTGGAAAAAATCCACCACCAGTGGAAGCCCAGAGCCCTGGCTGCCAGGTGGGCAGGGCGGGGAAAGACCCTCACTCCATGGCAGCAGTGCCAGGCGGGGGAATCCTCTCCCTCAGTGGCCCCCTGACCCTACTCTGCAGCAGCAGACTGGGTGAGCGAAGGCCCCCCAGCAGTGCCGAATCCTGTCTCTGGCAGATGCGTCCCCCCCAGTGGCCTCCAACCTCATCCCCAGCAGAAGTCCCTGGGTGGGGGAAGTCCCAGCGCCCCCCATCCCTGGCAGAAGCCATGGAGTGGCAGGGGAAGCCCCCAAGCCTCACCCTCATTCCCTGCAGAAGCACAGGGAGTGGCAGGGGAAGGCCCCGCTGCAGTCCTGGGACTAGAGGGGCTCTCACTCTCGGCTGTGCCAAGGGCCGGGACAGAGCTTCTCCGGTCTTGGGGCTGCAGTGCGGGCAGAGGGGGGGAAGGCAGAAAGGAGCAAAAAAGGGGTTGTGGGGCTGCAGTGGGGGGTGGAATTTGGGGGGGACCTGGGGAAGGGGCAGAAAGGGGTCGGTCTTTGGGTGGGCCGCAGGCCGAGGAGTCGGAATGGGAGTGGGGCCGCAGACAGAAGGGGTGGGGAGAGGCCCCTGACTTGCTCTGGCCCAGGGACCCAGGAAACCTTAATCTGCCTCTGTGAGGGAGTATTTAGGGATGAGGATAAAAATGAATGGAAATACAAAGCAAAAAAAATGGAGCTAGAAATGGAGAAGAGGAAGAGTGGACAGGAAAAAGCAGAACTGTGGCATAACAGGATGATAGAAGGAAAGCAGTAGGGACCTGCTTAACCACCAATGTATCAAACAGAGGACTCCATCACTAAGTTTGGGAACCACTGCAGAAGCCAGTACGCTGTGCTTGATACTGTGAATTGTGCAAACTGATTGCTGCACAGACCACTCTGAATACTTTGCTTTCTGAATTGTTAGGCAAAATGCTAGTGGCTTGCCAAATACCTCAGTAAATGCCCCATACCAGTCAAATAAACATTATTTAATATATCCCTATGACCATAATGCAGGTTTATTAAATATAGCTTAATTTATCCCATATACAAAGTTTACATAGTCTCTTAAAGGCTACCAAAGGCTTTGATCTCAATTTAAAGTTTCTGCAATATATTCTATCCACTAAGCCAACAATGTATCAGTAGCTATTAGTATTACTGTTGTGGTTTCTTTCTTCTCATTTGAAACCCTTGACAAATCATTCTTTGCTGCTACCTTTACAGTCTGTTCTAACTCAACACCTGTGCTGCTATCTATGATATCTGATTATGTATGTAACCAGGTACGTTGGTCATCATGTCTGGAAACTCACTGTACACTGTTGATACTGCTATGCTACACACATGCACACACAGTCTTCAGACTCACTTAACTTCTATTACAGATAACTTCACACGTATTTGTGGAATGTGTATGTTTGGTGTTTAATGTCATTACTTCAGAAATAATGAAAATCCCTTTTCTTTGTGGGAGGCATTACTCTGTCAAAATGTGTTGGTTCAATAACATGTTTTAAGTCTTTCAGTCATCTCAGGGACTGCATTTAATGCTTTATAAAGTTAAACCATCTGGGTCAAATTCTGCTTCTGGGCAACTGCATCAAGAGTAGAATCCAACCCCAACTACCAGAAAGATGTTGACAAATTGAAGGAAATGCAGAGAGGAAGGGGAAACGTTTGTAAGAGACTGGAAAATGATTTGTAATGAGAGAGGATTTTAAAATTATAGATAGGGTAAATTACAACTGTGGAGGGATATTATAACTCTCCCTGAGAATCTGAAAGTTTTAAGTTCCAAGGAGTGGTTGGAGATATAATTAGAAGTAGTGGGATGAAATTGAGAAAAGGAAATTTTAGCTTACATATTAAGTTGCTCAGAGTGAGATCTATCAAACTGTAAAAATAGTTTTCCACAGGCAGTGTGAGAAACCACGTTGCTTGAGATGTTTAAACCTACACTAGGAAAAGTACTTAAGAATATACATAAAGAACAATACCGTATGAACTCTTTGATTAGATAGATCAACAAAACCATCCATCAGTTATTTCTGATCTCTGACGTCTTTGATTTCTGTTTAGCAGTGTTCATGTAATAAAAAGTAGCTATATTAATTGTGAAGGGGTCAGGCCAGATGGCTACAGGAGAATTTTTTTTTTTTATCATATGTTTTAAACTGATCTACTGACTCAAGTGTAAATTATTCTGAAATGAAGAGAGGAATGTTTTTTGGTGCTTTTAAAATTATGCAGCTGTTACATACAATCCTCACCAGCTTCTGATGCGTTCGTGTACTTGTCTTTAAGGTTTTCATAATAAGTAAAATTAAAGTGAAGTAAAGCTAATATATATATGATAGTGTAGTGGTTAAGAGCACCACCTTTGATATGGGAGACTGCCCTTTGATACGAGAGACTGGGGTTCAAATCCCAGTGGGTACCCAACTTTCCAGTAGGGGTCCTTGGGCAAAAGACCCCCTAACACTTCACCTGCCTACCTCAAATATGAGAGTGACACGAACTAGGAGAGTCATGCCGGCTCGGACGTCGCCTGGATTAACAAGGTCCATGCCAGATGTTGAGGAACCAGGACAATCTGATGATAAGTGGGCTACTGGAACAAACCATTCATGGATGAGACAAGAGAACCTGGAATTGATGGAATGCTACTACAACAGTAGACCTAATGAGAGGGGATATATGAAACGTATGGATGGACAAAAGACCTACATCCACACTTACTGAGAAACAGCAAGTTACCCAATACTTCAACATAGTAAAGAGGAAGCTACTCTCACAGCTTGAGATAGACCAACTTCACATTACATTCCAGACTCAAGAAGACCTGGAAGAACAAGGGATGTGCAGCCCACACCTGAAGCTGAAACTTCACTGCACCGCCCTCCATTGCAGTGCCACAGCAGCGTGATATGAGGCATAAGATCAGGGAAACTGCTACAGTCATCCTCCAGAGACCGATTACCGAGGCTCGTGGAGCAGTACGCTCAGATAGTAATGTTAGAAGTGCCAATAGAGGCCTCTGACATCCTACTCCACCATAACTCATAAACAATGAACTGGTATACGCTACAGGCCTCTGTAATCCTGGAGAGCTTGGCTACACCAGATCAAGAAGAACAACATGTATGTACCCACCCTGGAACAAATGAAGGGTTGGGGGAGGATAGATCAGGCGAAACTTGGGAAGAGAGTTAGTCAGCTGGTGGAACTACAAAAGGGTGTAGAGATTAAGGATAATAGACCTCGGTCTACTGAAAAAATACAAGGGTCTGACTCCAATCTGAAGCCCTTAGAGAATGCTAAACAAAGGCCTCACGGCACTGGCTACTAGGCTAAGGAGATACACTAGAGAAGCAGATGGCCAAAAAAGTAAATGCCTGATTTCTCCAAAGAACATCCCAAGGTGTACTTGCAGAGAAAAAAAAAAAACAGGCAGAAACTGAAACAGTACTGAAGAACATATGGGAGAAAGAGAAGACTCATAAACACCAGTGGCAAGGTGCTGCAGGACCTGAGCAACAGCAATCTCCCAGAACAGAAACAGTCACGGCATCACAGTAAGAAGAATCCAGCTAGCGGGTCAAAAACATGAAGAGCTGTACAGACATGAATCCACACTACTGGCTAAAGAAACTAAGAGGGCAGCAGTGCATGAAATGCGCTAGCAGCAGGCTCACCACCCAAACTGGGCTAACACAAGGAAGGACAGTGCTGATCATGAAAGAGCCCTGCAAGGGGACAGAGCTGTCCAACTACCGACCAATAACCTGCTCCCCACCCACATGGAAATCCTATCAGGCATCATAGCTGCCAAGCTACAGACCACATGGGCCAGTACATGAGCACAGCTCAGAAGGGCATTGGGAAAACACCAGAGCCTCAAATCACCAGTTGCTCATAGTAGAGCAGTCACTCAAGGTCTAGACAGACAATCTGAGCCAAGCCTGGACTGACTAGGAAAGCCTAACGACTCAAATGCCGCACACGTGGTATCTGTGAATGTCTGGCGCTAATACAAGTCAACAGGACACTAAGGACTCTTCCTCAATGAACTAATGGGACTATGAGACAACATGGAAGCAACTCAAGGCAGCTTGCACAATGCCATCAGATGCGGCATATACCAAGGGATGCACTGGTCCCGTTGCGTTCTGCATAGGCTTAAACCCGCTAGCCAGATATAACACAAGGATGGATACGGGTACAGGTTCGGAGTGGATCTATCAGCCACCTCCTCTACATGGATGACATCAAGCTGTAGCTAAGAATGAAGCGAGACATCGATCGCTAATCACCCGACGCAGATGCTACAGTGAGATATCGGGATGTCATTGGTGATGGAAAGTGTGTCGGATGGTAGTGAAGAGAGGGAGGTAGTCAAGACTGATGGGGTGGAACTACCGCGGGCCACATAGCAGACATACAACCAGCTACAAGTACATGGCGTCCCACGTCACATGAAACCATGATGAGGAGGCAAGAAGACAGCAACATCAAGTATCACAAAGGATAAGAAGGTCTGAAGAGCCAGCTCAGTGGGAAGAACAGATCACACATCACAGATACCCCTGCTGGTCTCAGATACCGCTGGTATATGTGAGCTGGCCAAAGGAGGACATGGAGGCTGCCGATGTGAAACCCAGAGCTCCTCACAATGCCGGAGGTTCCCCAGTCCAACACACAGAGACTGTATACCAGCCGGAAAGAAGCGGGCGGGGCTTGTGAGCGTCAAGGCCACTGTCTGGATGAAACCCGGAACATCCAGGAGTACATCAGTAAGATGGCCCCCAAAGATGAGCTGCTGAGAGAATGCCTGAGCAGCAGCAGACATGGGAGGAAGACAAGCAGAAGAAGTGCCATGGCAAGCAGACCCTGCATGGATGTACCATCGACAGATAGCTGAGGTGGCTGACATTGGAAATCCTACCACTGGCTGGAAAGGGTTGACTCAAAGACAGCATGAGCACTGATCATAGCAGCATAGGAACAGGCACTGAGCACCAGATCATTGAGCAGGGTCTACACACTACAGAGACCCAAGGTGCAGACTGTGCAGAGAGCCCTCAGAGACCCAGTCCAACAATAGTGGCAGCGATGTAAGATGCAGGCAGGAACAGCATAACACTGAACGGCACAACCAAGTGCTGGCATGTGTACAGGAACATCTACACAGCGTATGGGCTAGACGCCCTCCAAGACCAGATGGGAGATTCCACAGAAGGTTTGGAGAATAGCAGGGCTAGATTTGTGGACTTCCAGATCCAAGACGGAAGGCAGTACTGGCATAAACCAGACATCAGTATAGACAGGACAGAACAGCGGTGGTGATAGATATAGCAGTGCCAAGTGACAGCAACATCAGGAAGAAGGAATTATGAGAAGCTGGAGAAGTACCATGGCCTGAAAGGGAACTAGAGAGGATGTGGAAATGAAGGCCAAGTGTCCAGTGGTGGTAGGAGCACTCGGGCTTGTGATCCTAAGCTGGGTGAGGCTCCAACAGATCCCAGGAACAACAAGAGTCTCTGTCCAGAAGAGTGCAGTGCTAGGAACAGCTAATACTGCGCAGAACCCTCAAACTCCAGGCCTCGGTAGAGGACCGAGGTTGAGAAGAACATACACCCATAGGGGTGAGAGGGGAGTGCTCCTACCACCACTGGGACCACTTTGGCCTTCACTTTCCACATCCTCTCTAGTTCCTCTTTCAGGCCATGGTACTTCTCCAGCTTCTCATAAGCGACTGGATAGTGTAGTGGTTAAGAGTGCCGCCCTTTGATACGGGAGACCGCCCTCTGATATGAGAGACCGGGGTTCAAATCCCAGTTGGTACCCAACTTTCCAGTAGGGGTCCTTGGGCAAAAGACCCCTTAATGCTTCACCTGCCTACCTCAAATATGAGAGTGACACGAACTAGGAGAGTCATGCCGGCTCGGACGTCGCCTGGATTAACAAATGTATATATTTTACAGCTATTGTTCAAACAAAACTCCTGTTTGTAAAATGGCAATAGGAGATCCTTTATTTCAGTTGATGCATACCACCACCATCAACACAAATCTAATATTCATCATCTTAAGTAATATTAATACACCAGTTTCCAGAGGCAACTGGCAAACAGCGAGCTATATTTGGAGGGTTTTATGAAGGTGGGGAGTGTTTTTTGCTTCTTTTACAGCCATTTGTTTCTGATTCAAAGTCCTCATTTCAGGAAGGCAAAGAGAACATATCTAAGATAAATAATGTAAACAGTTGCAGAGCATATGCATGTTTTCAGAAGAAAATTATGTTGACAGAAAGTAACAGGAGTACAATCAATCTATTTTTTACACTAGTAGTAGGAAGTCAAACCAATATTAGGTGCAATAAGTCAGTCTGAACACAAATACTAGACACATTTGCAGATTAACCAGCCTATATGCAAAGTTTAGGGGATGTGTACGCAGAAGTTGGGATGTGTAATTCCCATTTTAGGTAGACCTACACACTAGCTCTGCTCCAGCTAGCACGTAAAAATAGCAGTGACTCAGGTTAGGCACTCCAGTATGTACTCAGGAGATTGTGTGAGATTGTAGTTGGGCAGCTCCCCTGAGCATCAACCCATGCTGAGACAGCCACACTGCTATTTTTAGCATGCAAGTACATCTAGGTGAGCTGGGAATCACACTTCCCAACTGTTATGTAGACATAGCCTTAGTGTAGTCTCATTATATATGGTGTGAAGGGGTCAGGCCAGATGGCTACAGGAGAGTGTTAAAAGGCAGAAATATTAGTCCCAGATTAAGTAGATCCCTTTTCCCTGGGTAAGGTAACAGGGGCAGTTCCAGAACAAGGAGGAACTTTCTGGAACCAATTAAGGCAGGCAGCCTAATTAGGACACCTGGAGCAAATTAGGAAGAAACTGCTAGAATCAATTAGAACAGGCTGACTAATCAGGGCACCTGAGTTTAAAAAGGACCTCACTTCAGTTTGTAGTGTGCATGTTAGGAGCTGGGGGGAGGGGCATGTATTGCTAGAGGATTGAAGAATACAAGCATTGTCAGACACCAGGAGGAAGGTCCTGTGGTGAGGATAAAGAAGGTGTTTGGAGGAGGCCATGGGGAAGTAGCCCAGGGTGCTGTAGCTCTCATGCAGCTGTTATAGGAGGCACTATGGACAGCTGCGATCCACAGGGCCCTGGGCTGGAACCCGGAGTAGAGGGCGGGCCCGGGTTCCCCCCAAACCTCCCAACTCCTGATCAGACACAGGAGGACTAGACCTGGACTGTGGATTCTACCAGAGGGGACGGTCTTTAGGCTGTTCCCTGACCCACATGGTGAATCTTTGAGGTGAACAAATCTGCAAATAAGCGCAGGACCCACCAAGATAGAGGAGAAACTTTGTCACATAATATATCTTTTATAGGTCCTAGTCCTTCTCCCACTGATGTTAATGGGAGTAGATGGGCCTACAGTATACATTTTGATCTTGCTTAAGATGTGAAAGGATTAGAAGACTTTTTTCTCCACCAACAGTAATGGCCCAATTCCATTTATACTTAAATTGATGAGTCTCTTCCTGCACTTCACTAGGAGTTGGATCAGGTCACAAGGTAGAGCATATCCAAAAATGGTGCAGTACAGTTACTACTAAGTCTTACTTCAAGACTGACTTGCAAAAAGGTTCATAGATACTTGTTTGCAATTTTAGGTTTGGAATAGTCTTTTTATTAATACAAAATGGAAATTATAGCTGTTAATTATACTGAGTTATGTTAATGTTCACTTTTTATTGTTCATCTCAAGACTGCATCTGTAAAAACATATTACAAAATTAGAGCTTTAAGAAGCTCTCTCCTATAGTCATTTTATTTTTTAGTGAATGAGTTAACATATCTGATTAGAAGCCCCTTGTTTGTGAAACCTCGCCTGGCATATGTGCAAAAACTCGTTAGGAGTCAGCAGTGAGCTGTAAGTCTTAGCTTGTGTGTATGATGTACAACATATTTCATGTGTTAATAAAATATTTATGCTTCCATGTCAGCAGTTCCACATTACTTTGCCAATAATGAACTATAACAACAAAAAGTGCAGGAAGAGTCCAAGTTTGTAAAACCCAGGCAAAGTATAAATCTCACTTTCACGTTCTAGGGAATGATATTTTAATATATACAACCACTCCTGGATGATAAAATTGTTATACTAGGGCCCTGTTTTGTCCCTGTTACAGTTAATGGCATAATTTCTAACTACCATGCCCTCATCCCCCTGCACAGCACAAAAGAGAAAATTTGTCTCTAATTCAATTAATGCTCTAGGACCTTAAAATGTACAAAATTCTTCAGAAAATCTGCCTTCAGTGGGCCCACTGACTGGTTCAACATATTCCATGCACTGAGACTAGAAATCTTAATATTTTAGAGCTAGATTGATGGAACTACTTGTGGAGTAAGGGCCTCCTCAGTGTAAGTAAGGGGAGGGGGCAGACTCTGCCCCTGTGTAAATAGTTCATTTTGTTAGTTTTCTCATTGGTATGAATACCTCATTTGAGAACAGCTTTGGTGCTCATATCGCAGCACATAATATATTGTCTTTAGAAATTCAATTCTGAATTTGTTAAAAAAGAGTTGTAATTTGGGGGCTAGTTTTATGACGCTCCTCAATAAGCAGCTCATTGTGGAGCAAAAGTGGAGTGTCGTGGTATCATTTAACCCTGGCTATTGTTACAGATTTTTCAAGGTTTGTGAGAGCATTGGGACATTTCTAAGAAGACTATAAAACAAAAAAATCTCCAGTCCCCAGTTGGGGGATAATTTACCCATCTGTGTGTACTATAATGGTGATGATTGCTATCATTATGATTGAAATACAGCTCCCATCATCCCCCTTTTTCAGTCACATGCTTGGTTTCCTGCCTGAGCCAGATAGTTTTGGAAGGTTTCAGCAAAATCAGTTAAGCTAGGTTGTAAAACAAAGGCAAAACCAAACACTTGGTCGATGTGTTCGAAAGAGAGAATTTGTCCCTGTATAACTCAAAGATGGCTTGAATGGATTTTGTTCAAGCCTGAGTTGTTGTATACATCACAGAGATTTAAAGAACAACCCAAGTTTCAAGGAAATTAGTTTAGTAGTTTTAAATTCTAAGTGGTAAATACCTAGTAGGATTTTCTGTGATATGTTTTTCTGCTCATTTTAAAGTGGCTTCGTATATTGAGGTGCTGTGAAGGGCTATGGCTTTACTTAAACTTGTAAAGCATTTGAAAATATAAACCAACCTTAAAAAGCTTTTGGAAATCTGGACAAACATTTTCATCATAGTATTGGTGCTCTCGAGAGGCCACAGGTGCAGCACAGACACAGCACAATACAAGATTCCCCCCCGCCCCACTCTTTTGGTTTTATTTATTTTATTTTTTGAAAGATAAGTAGACATAGGCAGCAGGTTATATACATTTGTGGTGCTCAGGCACCAGGAATATTCCCCCTCCACCACGTTCCTGGAGGGTCCTGGCCTCCGCCTGCCACCCCTCCCCCTGCTTGTCATCGTCCCCCCCCCCCTCGCCGCGTCCCTGCCTGAAAGAAAGCGGTGCACGCCTCTCCCCTGCCTGCTTGTGCTGCCAGTGTAGCACATGCCTACGTGGAGCGGCTCCCGGCAGCACTGCTGTCTGCTGTCCTAGTGCCTGCCATTCACTAATGGCAAGGCAGGCTGCCCTTACCCTGCCCTTCCACCCTAGCCTTGAGCCTCTCCAACACCCCAAACCCCTCATCCCCAGCCAGAGCCCTCATCCCCCTGCACCCTAATCCTCTGCCCCAGCCCTGAGCCCCCTTCTGCATCATGAATCCCTCAGCCCCACAGCCCTTACCCCTGCACTCCCTCCTATCCCCAAACACCCTCCCAGAGCGTGCACCCTCTCCCCCTTCCCACACACCCCTTCCGACCCCCCAAACTTCCTCCCAGAGCCTGCACCCCTCACCCCTTCCTATGCCCCCAGCCCAGAGCCTGCACCCAAACTCCATCCCAAAGCCTGCACTCCTCACCCCCTCCTGCACACCCACCCCCCCTGCCCCAGCCTGGAGCCTACACCCAAACTCCATCCCAAAGGCTGTACCCCTCCTGCACCCTAATCCCCAGCCCAGGACCTGCACCCCAGACCTCCCTTCCCAGAGCCTTAGGCAGGTGAGGGTGGAGTTTCAGGGGGGTGGAGTTGGGGAGGCGGGTTCTGGGCACCATCAAAATTTCTACAAACTTGCCACCCAAGTAGATGATCCTTAATTCCCTTAGTTGCGGTATTTTCTTGTAGGCAGTGGATCTTGAAGAGACTAGGGGCTTTGTGGACTAGCTCAGGGAACACATTCCATTTGGAAGGTGCATAACAATGGGAAAAAAATGCAGAGACTGTTGTGAGCGAAGCTAAGAAAGAGTTGTTGTTGCCAAGCAACATCCATCATTAACAAAGGGGTTGATGGGAGAGTTATGTGATAAGAGACAAGACTAGATAAGTGTCAGCCTGGGCTCAAACCTTAGCCCACCTCTAGGAATAAGATCAACAGGTAAAGACTTTCTGCCATTACCAGGGTAGGGATCTGGGTAGGGATCTAGAGGTGAGAGGCATTGTATTCCGTTGTTAGCAACAGGTAGTACAAATAAATCCTGATCATTATTTTGTTTTGCCTCATGAACATCCACATTTATGTGTGTGAAATGCACAGCTGACTCTCTCTATCAGAAATTCCTTTTTAGGAAGCCTTGATGTTATGAATAGTCAAGCCAAGGACATGGGTGTACTTGTCCATCTTCAGACATTCACTTCTTGTCCCAGCTTTGTATCTACTGAACATTAGTAGTATAAAGCTCGATAGCATTCATCACCATGTATTTTTGAGAGGTTTTGACACCCTGTTTTGGGCTTATATCCCGCCCTCCATTCCTGTTCCTGTTGGTGTTGAGGTTTGGCACTGTGGGCCATTTTTTTATTTTTTGTTTTGTCGGGGGAATGTTGGGTGCTTGTGCTTTGATACATTTGGTTGATTTGTTTAGAGAAAAAGGTTGAAAGAATAAAGTGAGAGTACGTAAAGGAAAGGAGCTTAAAGATTTGGTTAGGTTTAGAGGAAAAAAGAAAAGGTTATGATACACAAGAAAGAGTGGTTAGGTTTAGTAAGGAGAGATGATTTTAAAGGACTAGTTTGGAATGTTATTAAAGAATGGAAAGAGAGAACTTAAAGAAAAATATAGATTTTTTGTGTTTAAAGGGTTAGTTTGAAAGAATAGAGGCAAGTTATTAAAGAAAAGAGATTTTTGGTTAGGTTTAGAAACTTTAGAAAGGAGAGTTGGTTTTAAAGGCTTAGTTTGGCATGTTATTAAACAATAACAAAAATTAAATTTAAAAAGTTTATTAAATATAAGGGTAAGTTAAGAAAAGAGCATTTAAAAAGTTAAATAAAAGAGAACAATATAAAGATAGGTTAAAAGAGAGCATGGTAGAAAAAGGGACAAGAAAGCCCTTCGCAAAGATAGGCAGCATGTGGCTGAGTCAGAGAGTGAGAGAGATCTTACCTTGTGACTATTCCTGGGGAAAGAGAGAGCTTCCAAGGCTCACAAGCCCTCAGGGTGATTACTCCGGTGGGCCGCATGCCAAAGGTTGCTGATTCCTGGGCTAGCCAGTGATCCATGCACTATAGTCTGTTTTAGCAATGCTGTAGGGCAGTGGTTCTCAAACTTTTGCATTGGTGACCACTTTCATACAGCAAGCCTCTGAATGTGACGACCCCCACCCCCTTACCTTAAAAACACATTTTTATATTTAACTCTATTATAAATATTGGAGGAGAAGTGGGGTTTGTGGGTGGAGGCTGGCCTTGTGCCCCCCCCCCCCATAATAAGCTTGCGACCCCCTCAGGGTCACAACCCCCAGTTTGAGAACCCCTGCTCTAGGGGTCACCCCTTCAGTTTTCTGTGTTGTTGTTTTTTTAACATAGACTTCTTTCCTAACTTTTTAAACACTGTTAAAGTTTTAAAAAATGGTGAGATTACATTGAAAGACACTTTGAAAGTTGTAACAAGTATTTTATTCCATTTACTGGTTTGTAAAAGACGAAAAACCATCGCTTTGTGACTGCATGATGCTCAGAGATAGCCTATCTGAAGAAAACTCCCCACCACTTGACTTTTCCCCCATACTTTTAACACTTGCAAAACATGCAGTGTTTCATTATATTAAAAAAAAAAAAAAACCATGAAAATACAGCATTGACTGAGATGTAACATAACATGACTTTTCTTAAGGATATTCCGTATGCAGTGGGGCCTATTTGAAGCATTACGTGTTTGTTTCTTTGTTTTTGTTTTGTTTTTTTTAAGTTTAACATGGAAAAGCAGTATTGACTGAGCTGTAACAAAACAAGGCCACTCTTAGAGATATTTTGTAGAAGTTGAGTGAACTAAAAAGGCTCAAGATACTAGCCTATTCTTTTAAAAATAGTGTTTTTAAAGTATCAAAACAGCAACTGATAAGCATATGAAAACTGGCAATTGAGGAGAGTTTATATATATGTTTTAATTAAAAAAAAAATTAACAAAAAAATACACAAGATTGCTTTTTAAAGTTTGGATTTATACAAAAAGCACAAGAAAAAAATTAGCTTGTGTAAAAAAGTTAGCTGTTTTTTTCCTACTAGAGATAAGGAATCTTACCACCACCGCACTCTCTTCTTTTCTAATATTTTTTAAAATCTAACAGATTTACAATGAATTTAAAACTTTTTTCTTTAAAAAGCCACAGAGATCAGGCCATAGGAGTAGGAAAGCTGTCCTGAGTTTTAGGGGGAATGTTGATAACTTTTACTGAAATGGTGTTGTAGGCAGCCATTCTATGTTAGTTGTTAGCTTAAGCACGGGCAAGCGTTTGTCACCTGGAAACACTTTCCCACTTTGAGGTATTATCTACCCCATCCTATGTCCTATCAGACATACAGTAACTCCTCACTTAACTTCCTGTCACTTAAAGTTGTTTCAGTCTTACATCCCTGCTCAATTACAGCACATGCTCCATTTAAAGTTGTGCAATGCTTCACTATAACGTTGTTTGGCTGCCTGCTTTGTCCACAGTTGGCAGCCCCCTATCAGCTCCCCTACACCCCCTCTCCCACACTGCCTTCAGCCCGCTGGCAGACTCCACGGATCACCACCTTACCCCTCCTGCCCCCACCTCCTGCCCGCAGCAATCATCTGGCTTGTGGCGTTCAGGAGGGATGGGGGAGGAGTGAGAACTCAGCGTGCAGGCTCCCCCTTCCTCCTCTGATTCCTGAGTAAAGGGGGAGGAGGGGGTGAGAAGAAGAGGCAGGTTAAGGGTGAGGGTTTGGGGAAAGGGGTGGTGTGGGTGGGCCGAGGGTTGAGCCCCCTGCCCCTGGTGCTTTCAGAGTAGGAGAAGCTGCTGCTGTGCAATGTGCTTCTCCTAGCCTACAGCACCTTCAGCCTCCTTGCCTGCCTCATTGTCTCCACTGCCAGTGGGCTGTGCCTGTGTGGGATAAGGCGGGGTTACCTCCCAATTATAGTACTGTACAGTATGGCAAGAAAAAAAATTCCCTGGAACCTAACTTCCCCTCTTCTTCCTTATGGGGAAATTGGATTTGCTTAACATCGTTTCACTTAAAGTCGCATTTTTCAGGAACATAACTACAATGTTAAGTGAGGAGTTACTGTATTAACAAAAACAAACAAAGATATTTTGTAGCAGTGCCTGTAAAGCAACAATTACAGTTTTGTTTATTACTATCTTCTCTAAGCCCCTAGAGAATATTTTTTGTTTTGTTTTCATAAAACACTTGTATGCAAACTGTAACCCTAGATGCTGTACATCATCAAATAATAAGAACCAGTAGACGAGAGACCTGAGACATTGTTGAAGTGTCATGATTAAGTCCTAATGTAGAGGGCTGGTTGGAGGGAGGGGAGAAGGACAATGAAAAAGTACAGCCGAAGTGGAAGACGGTATGATTTAAGACGGGTTCTGGTGCTGCTTTGCAATGGTCCAGATGCCCCAACAGCCTATATCCTTCATACGCAAGTGCCAGGGTTGGGTGCGGTGGGTGGGTTTTTGTTAGAGGAACAGGCAGCTCATATACCTCTTGTTATAATTGACAAATTGTAACTTAACTGCACGTATACTGCAAGGGCAACTTACTTCCCTTTTGACAAACCCCACACCCCTTCAACGCCATAAAAACACACTTCACACTGTTATTTTCACCTGACATTTTATTTAAAACATGCATCTTTATTTTATTTTACAACATGCCCTATTTTGTTCCCAAAACACACCTAATTATTTTTTTTCTTAGCAAGATTTTGTAATTTGCCGAACAAAGAAGATGTTCAACATTTCGCATTTAATACTTATCTCTTGGTTTGATGGTTTAATCTAAAACACCATTTGGGTCCTAGGCCTCTGTCACTTTGTCTACCATTTCTGCCTCTAGAGCTAAATGTTCCTGGGTTAAACAGAGGCACTGCAGCACGTATCCCAGCATGATGATGATATTTAACACACTCTCCATATGCAAACTACTGCTAATTTATTTAATTTTACAGTTCACCTCATCTAAAGACCAGTACATGCAGTCGTGATGCTCTGACTGGGGGCATCTATGGTGCACCCAGAGCAATCCTCACTTTATTTCTCTCTCAGGCAGTGCTTGATAATTCCGTGCACAGCCGCTTGCACAATTGTATGCATCATGGTTTTATGGTTATGAACTCGCAAAGGCTTAATACCGAATTTCTCTCTCAACTTTAGATAGTACAGGCCTATAGAATAAGCATCCTCCTCTGTTTTGGCATTCTGTTGAGCATCTGGTTTTGCATCTGGGCAAAAACAGATCGGGCCTAATCTGCTTGCCCTTCAGCACTGTCGGTGTCCAGAACCTACAAGTCCTCTGAAGAACTATTGCTCAGCTGCTGAAAAATTGACAGTAAGAAATACATGTAAGGCATCTTTGTAGTTTTTCATAACATGATTTAAAAACCTTTTACGCTGTTTGTCGAGACCTCTTCTGCATGCAGCTTTTAAAAACAACAACAACCAATGCAATATATGTCTGTGCAGGCTGAAGGAAGTCCCAAGGAAGACCATCGGCAATCCTTCAGAGTTCGAGTATGCCTGTCTTCCATAAAATGATACCCAGTTACTGCTAGTAGATCTGCAGGTGGCTAATGAGGCCGATCCAGGACCCACAGATCTTGTCACAGTTGGGGCAGACATTTCCTGGTGGAAAGGGTGGATCTTGATTGAGTCAGGCTGTGGCATGTTCTTTCCTCCTTTCCCACTTCTCCATTTTCTGTTGTCTTAGCTGGATCTCGGATCTGTACCACAACGTAGTCTTCCATTTTGGTCTGTTGAGGGC
This sequence comes from Chelonoidis abingdonii, assembly GCF_003597395.2. Lineage (NCBI taxonomy): Eukaryota > Metazoa > Chordata > Testudines > Testudinidae > Chelonoidis > Chelonoidis abingdonii. The sequence goes on from NC_133771.1 coordinate 94,441,190, forward strand.
TTGTATTTCCCATGCGTTTGTCACTATTGCACTTTTTCCTGCTGGCTTTGAGGGTGTCTTTGGAATGCCTTTTTTTTGCCTGTCCCAAGGAAGCTATCAAGTCCCACACCCTCCCAAAGGGGGGGTGGAGGGCAGGAGGACCTTCAATCTGTTTAGTGACTCCTGTGCGTGTTTAGTTTCAGTTGTGGAGTCTGCAAGGACTCTACCCTCTCTGGGCTTCCCCAAGGGAGAGTCTGGAAAAGAGGGGGGTTTCTGTGCCCTCCATATCAAGGTGGTTGGTAGGGGAGCCCAGGCCTTTCCACTCAATGAGGCTCCAGCCCGAAGCACTGTGAGAAACAATTATGTTGAGCACCTAGGAGTGCCTGAAGGCTACCTCCCTAGGCCACTTCTTACTTCCTACTTCTCACTGTTAGTCCAAAGTCCGAAGGTGGGGATGGACAGGGCTGCCTGATCCCTGGATTGCTTCTTAACCCCTTCAGTTCCAGTGTGAGTTTTGTATATCCCATCACAGTCCAGTACCTTGTTCTTTTAAAGATGATCCTCCAAAGTACAAACCAACTCATGGGGAGGAGTAGCTTAGCGATCTGAGCTATAGCTTTGCAGTTCCTACCAATGTTTCCTAGAATCACAGATTTGAACTCCAGCCAGGTTGACTCAGCCTTTAGTCCTTCCAAAGTAGATAAATGGAATTGTATATCCTGTTTACTGTGTTTACATTACTGAGAATAGATTTTTCTAAATGAGGTCCTCTCTGCACTGTGTGGACAGTAATGCCCTAGTTCAGCAAAACACTTAAGCAATTGTTTAATTTCATCCCTGTTGAGTAAAGTACTTAAGCACATGCTTAAGTTTAAGCATGTGCTTAAGTCATTAAAGTCTTTGGCACTTAAGCACATGCTCAGGCATTTGCCTAAGTGTTTTTACTGAATAGGGATGAGCTCCTGAATCAAGACCTAAAATCCCATTTTGTAACAATAGGGGTTTGCTTCAGAGCTTTATTAAAAAATTATCTTTTCTCCCTCCTCCCACTTTTTAGGTAGTGTGTGCTGCACTGTTTGACTGGTTGGTGCTCTGCACACTGGGTGTAGTTCCACCACTTTGTGGTGGTGCTGTGGGTAACTGGTAGAACACTTAGTGGTCTCTTGGAGGAAAAGGATTTATGACCATGTAATAGGCCAGTGTTTGTTTTCCACTTTTAAGTTACTAGAAGCATATTTTCAAGTAAATCAGGACATGTTTTATACAATTTGGGCAGTGGCAGAGTGAAGCAGGTTGTCACAGACAGTAGGTAAAATTCACCTTTGAAGGGCAGAAGGACTGTTGCCCTGCTCTGTTACCTGCTAGTTTGTGTCTCCATTTCACAGGGGAGAGGAGGAGAAGTTTATTTCCCTTTGCCACTTTACATTGTTTGTGGCTGTTGCTCTCAGGGACTTTGCTGGCAGAAAGTAAGTGCATAGCCTTTTATTATCTGTTCCTGCTCATCAGGTTCATGGACAGTCTGGGCTTCTTTATATAATGTTTGTTAATTATGTGGGTGTTGTTTTTGTGCACCTGAAAACTGCCAGAATGGCAGCTCTGAAAACACATGCTCTCTCCACAAAACAATTAAACAATCAGCAATGGCAGTGAAAGCTTCAGTGCACTCAGAGGTAGTAAAAACTGCCTTGCCAATGTGAAGGGATGGTTGTCCCATTACTAAAACTTTGTGGGTTAGGTTGGTTGGAGGCCCCCTCTTCTCCCCCCTCCACCCCATGCCAGGAGCGAATGGAAGGGCTGAAGAGGAGTCAGGATCCTGGGACTGACAGGGCCTCTGGATAAGCAGAGGGCCAGTGAAGTGTAGACAGCAACCCAAGTCAATCTGATTGACCAGAGAGCGAGGTTAATCAGGGAGCCTCCGCTCAAGTCCTGGCCTCCATGTTTGCTGGGGAAGGAAACACAGAAAGAGCAGGGCTACCTTGTGACACGTGCAGAGAGTTGGTGCGTGGGGTTAGGATCAATCCAAGGAACGGGAACCCTCCGCAAACAAGGCAACGGAACCAGCCAGGCAAGGCCCCACGGAGGAATATGACCAGCAGCACTAGAGATGGGGGGAGAACCTGTAGGGAGCAGCCTGGGGAATCAGACACACGATAAAAGGAGGGAGAAACAGTCACAGGGACCCCACTGAAAGAGAGTGAGTGGAGCAACTGGGTGGGGACTGAGCTGCAGAGCCCAGTAACCCCCACCACTATTATCATACTGGTCTGAAACGAGCAGTGCAGGGAGCCATGACTAGCACCAGCCAGCGGAGTTCCTGGCAGCCACAGCCCAGGGAGAAAGCAGCAAGTCCTGTGTGGTAACTTCAGCTGGTTCTATGGGGGGTTTTTCCAGTCCAGTCCTGAGGCAAAGACCTGCATGAGCTGAGCACAGCCTGGACAACAGTGGCCTCCACCTTACAGCAGTCAAGGGAGCTGAGAGCTCAGAGGAGGAGGATTTTTTTTAATCCTTTTCAGTCAACCTTTGACTTCGGGAGATGGGGTGGAATGATGATGTGTACTCGGCCAGAGATTCACCTGCTTGAGAATTGGGTCGTCTTCGTTCACTAAAACCTACTGGGGAACAGCACCTGGGGACCTTTCAAATTAGTTGCCTCTATTGTATAAGAAGATTTGGGGCTTTCACAAAAAGAGAAAAAAATGGGTGGGCGGGTCTGGACACTGCTGGGATAACTTGTGTGAAACTCAGAGTGACGCCATAACCTGGTGGGTAGGGCACTGTCCTCCTCCCACACCGCTTCTGGGGCTACCAAACTGAAGATTTAAGTGCCCCAACCCCTAAAAAGAAACTGTTACTGTTTAAAGTGTGTGTGTGGGGGGGTGTATGTGTACAATAGAGTACATAGTCTGGTATGTCTTTTCGTCTGGGTGTAGGAAGTACTGTAAGGATTGCTTTAGTATATTTTAAAACCTTTGAACTGCTTAGTATATTTTCAAAATTGCTAACAGTTTTTCATAAATGTTTGCTTTGATCTGGTGTTTTGTGTGTGTGCCCATTTTAACAGTTTAATAAGATAGTTAGATTTTCAATAAATAACATACCCCTAGCTAGTAATAGAGTGGGAACACGCCATCTCACAGATAGATCTGATGCGGATAAGAGGAGCAACTGGGGAGGAAGGTGAGGTGATTTGGAAGCTCCTTCCCCATTGTCTCCAGTGTTCAGTCTCCGTACCAGGGTCTCATGAGCATCTGTGAGGTCCCTCAAGAGGGAGAATAATTGGGTTGTAGCCTCACACCAAATCCCAGTGTGTTTTGAGTACCCAGTAGGCAAGGCCCAGCTGGTGTAGCCTCCCTAGGTAAATTGTTGGAAGGAAATCCCCTGGATTTACTAGCGTATCACCCCTTCCCACAGGCAGAGAACTATGCCCAGCCTGTTCCTCTGGGTAAAACCAGGGGTTGAGAGATGGGTTGCTTCTTGTCCCATCGAGGTAACAGGGTGGGACAGGGTTCCATTTTACAATTTCCCTAGCCCTGTCACACCAACATGTGGCACTCTTGACCTGGAAGTATCATTGCTAGGGGTGAGATGGTCGTTTAACCTCTATAACCGTTTGGCCTTTGACCTTTCTGCTGACACTGCCAACAAGTCTGCCATTTGTAGTACGGAAGTGGTTTGGTGATGTTGACACTTATCCACTGTGAAATGGACAAAGACTAGGATTTTTCCAAATCTGAAGAAGAGCTCTAGGTAGTTTGGAAACATGCCTCATTCACCAACAGAAATTGGTCCAATAAAAGATATTACCTCATCCACCTGGACTTTCTAAAGCCTAGGATAGCCTCTCTTAAAAGTAGTGCTTCTGAATAGATATCTGGTTACTGATAATCATTTTCTCCATGTTTAGCAATTTACTTAAATTTAACTATTGGTATTTATAAGCCATAAAAATTATGGCACCCAGTAATATGAGTGTTCTCATATTTTGTTGCTTATTTTATTTATTAATATGCCCTAAGGAATTTACAATCTGAATTAGACTGATAACTTAGTCCATTTTGTTTGTAGAATATTATCATAGAACACAGATAAGATGGAACAACTTTCACTTTAATATTATGATCTATCATAAGTCTTCTTCAAAGGGTGCTCTCCAAGGAATTCATGGAAGAAACAAGTTGTAAATAGGGGCTGGACTGAAGAGAAAGGGGATGGTATGGAAGAATGATTACAGTATGAGAACAATATGAAGGGAATGGTTAGACAGGGGTCTTGGGGAAAGCAAAGGGAGCAAGAAAGACAGGAGAAGAGCTATAAGCAGGAGCAGAAATGTACGAAGCTTTTCAAGAGTCGTAGTTTCCAAGTCCAGCAGAGCCCATAGAAATCATCTAGTCTGACCTCCTGCATAACACTGGTCGTAGGACTTCCCCAAAATAATTCCTTTTGTTTACAATAAATCCTTCAGAACAACATCCAGTCCTGATTAAATGGACTAAAAGCTTGCTAAAAGACAGCTTTCAACATAATTGTAAAATGGGGAACCATTATCGAGCAGGTGTGTATCTAATGGGTCTTGCAGCGATCTGCTCTTAGCCTTATCCTATTTAACCTTTTATCAAAGCCCTAGAAAAAGACATAACATCATCACTCATAAAGTTTGCAGATGACTCTCAAATTTGGAGAGTGGTAAATAATGACAATGACAGGTCATTGATGCAGAGCAATCTGGATCACATCGCTTGCATCCATCTTACCAACATGCATTTTAATATGGCTAACTGTAAACATACATCTAGAAACAAACAATGTAGGCCATACTTACATGGGGGACTCTACCCTGGAAGAGTGATTCTGAAAAAGATTCAGGGTCATGGTAGATAATCATCTGAATATGAGCTCCCAGTGTGGTGCTCAAAGGGGCTAATATAATCCTTGGGTGCATAAACTGGAATCTGGAGTAGGCACATAGAGGTCATTTTACCTCTGTATTTGGCAGTGGTGTAACTGCAGCTGGAAAATTCTGCCTAGTTCTAGTGTCCACAAAAATTCAAGAAGGTTGTTGATAAATTGGAGAGGTTTCTGAGACAAGCCATGAGAATGATTAAGGATTAGAAAACATGCCTTATAGTAATAGACTCAAGGAGCGCAATCTATTTATTTTAACAAAGAGGAGGTTAAAGGATAACTTGATTAGAGTCTCTAAGTACCTGCATGGGGAGTAAATATTTAATAATGGGCTCTTCAATCTAGGAGAGAAAGGTTTAAAACAATCCAATAGCTGGAAGTTGAAGCTAGACAAATTCAGACTGGAAATAACGTGTACATTTTTAACAGTGAGAGTAATTAACCATTGGAACAATTAACCAAGCGTGGTGGTAGTTTCTCCATTACTGACAATTTTTAAATCAAGATTTTCTAAAAGAGATGCTCTAGTTCTAAAGGAATTATTTTGGGGAAGTTCTGTGGCCTGTGTTATGCAAGATACATTAGATGATCACAGTGGTCCCTTCTAGTTTGGGAATCTCTGCGGGGGGGAAGTGGGAAAGATAACAAGTTAGTATGATATGATCGATTTTTCCATAAACCCATGTTTATTGGCATTAAAGAATTTAAGGAAAGTAATATAATTATTGAGTCCTGTATCAGCCACTTCATTGTCTTGCTCAGGCTCAATGTCAGACAGTTGAGCCTGTAATTACTTGCATCATCCCATTTACCCTTTTAAAATATTGGCATAACATTAACTTTCTTCCAGTCTTCTGGAACTTCTCCAGTGTTCCAAGACTTATTGAAAATCAACACTAACAGTCCAGCAATCTCATCAGACAGCTCTTTAAAAACTCTTCGATTCAAGTCATCTGCACTTGCTGATTTAAAAATGTCTAACTTCAGAAGCTGTTGTTTATCATGTTACTGAGATACTAGTGGAATGGAAAGAGTGTCATCCTCCTCATATGGTATGACTACATCATCTGGCTGTTCTTCCAAATACAGAACTGAAGTATTTATTGAACATGTCTGCCTTTTCTGCATCATTATTGATAATTCCTCCATTTCTATGTAGTAATGGACCAATACCAATTAATTTTCCTCTAAGCAGGTCAGTTTTTGTAACCTGTATGGTCTTCTTCCTCAATTGTGGCTTTTTGGGCAACAAGTAAAGTGTTCTTAAACAATTTTCAATTATAATACACACCTTTCTGATTTAAATTCTTCCTCCCATTGATTTAGCTTATAATTGTTTTCAGCTTTGTGAAATTGGTCCTTTTAAAGCCCCAAGTCTGTGTGTGTGGGTGTATGTGTATGTATATATAATGACTGGTTTGAACTTTTTTCTGTTTGCCCATAACAGATGTGATCAAGTCATAATCACTTGCACCTAAATTAGCACTAATTTTTTGTGATCAGCTCCTCTTTATCTGTCAAGACGAGGTTGGATATAGGAGTCCTCCCTGTTGGATGTAATGCTTTTTGAGACTATATTATCTGTAATATTTAGAAAATCCAAGGATGTTTTAGTACTGTCAGCATGAGACATGTTCCTTTGTGTTCTTTGGTGGCCTGTAGCAGACGCCAGCTAATGCTTGGTACTTTATCAATTAGGACAACGATCCTGTCATAAACAGATGGTTAAGGGTTAATGTCTCTTTTACCTGTAAAGGGTTAACTAGCTCAGTAAACCTGGAACACCTGACCAGAGGACCAATCAAGAGACAAGATACTTTCAAATCTTGGTGGAGGGAAGCCTTTGTTTGTGTTTTTTGGGTTTTTGCTTTGTTCTCTCTGGGGACTAGGAGAGACCAGACATGCATCCAGGTTCCCCCAATCTTTCTGAAAAAGTCTCTTCTGCTAAATTTAGTAAGTACTAGTTAGAAAGGTGGTTTAGTCTTCTGATTATTTTCTTTATTGCAAATGTGTATTTTGCTGGAAGGATTGTATTTCTGTTTGCTGCAACTTGTATTGTGCTGGGGGGGAGGATTCTCTCTAGTCTATAAGCTGAAAGACGCTGTAACATTTTTTCATCTTGATATTACAGAGATAATTTTTTACCTTTTCTTTCTTTTGTTAAAAGCTTTTCTTTTTAAGAACCTGATTGATTTTTCCCTTGTCTAAGACTCAAGGGGAGGGGGTCTGCACTCACCAGGGAATTTGTGGGAGAAAGGAGAGAAGGGGGGAGGAAAAGCCTGATTTCTCTCTGTGTTAGGAATCTGTCTCTCTCTCAGGGAGTGGTGAGGGGGAAAAGAGGAGGGGAGAAGGCAAATTTCCTCTTTGTTTTAGATTCACGGAGCTTGAATCTGGATAGTCTCTCCAGGATAACCCAGGGAGAGGACTCCTGGGAGAGGCAACGGTGGGGGAAAGGGTTTACTTTCCTTGTGTTAAGATCCAAGGGGGTTTGGGTCTTGGGGTCCCCAGGGAAGAGTTTGGGGAGTCAGAAAGTGTCCCAAAACACTATATTTTTGGGTGGTGGCAGCTTTATCATTTCTAAGCTAGTAATTAGGCTTAGAGGGGTTCATGAAGGTACCCTATCTTTTGGACGCTAAGGTTCAGAGTGGGGATACTACCTTGACAGATCCATAAAACTTTCAAGATAATTTTCTTTGAAGTTAACAGTGACTTGGGAGCAGGCCATTTTTTTTACATAAAGTGCCCCCCTTCCCCTTTTGCCCGCTTGATCCTTGCTAAATAGGTTGTAACCATTAATTTAAACATTCCAGTCATATGAATTATCCCTTCAATAATATCACGTAGATTGAATTTATGCTCATAAGTGAGTAAATGCAATTCCACTTGTTTATTATCCAGGCTTCTACCAACAGTGTTTAGGCACCTAAAGAATTCATTCTCTGTGTGTCATTTGGTTTCTTGATTAATTTTATTCTCAACACCTACATTTTTGTGCTGAGTGCTCATTTCTTCCCTCTTTTACTTTCTCCTTTTTTGTTATTAGTTTAACACCCTCCTCACTACGCTAGCTGGTCTGTCGCCTAGAAGTTTGGTTTCCCTTTTACTGAGATGGAGACCATCCAAACTATATAGACTCTCTCCCCACAGAAGGCGGACCAACATTCCACAAAACCCAAATCCACCAACTTGTACCACGTACAGAGCCAGGGATTCACTTCCAGAATCTTCTGCCTTCTGTCTTCCTTTGCTTGTGGGACATGAAGATCTCCAAGAAGCTCACTTGGATGTTCTTCTTCAGCACCCTTCTGAGTACCCAGAAGTTGTCTATTATCTGTGAGAGATTCCATGACACAGTGTCATTATTGCCTAGATGAATAATCCCCTATCCAATCTTAGAATCCTGCATCATGTCTCAGTTCCAGGCCCCAGCCTGCTTATCTTCATCTATCTCCAGACATGTAGAGTTCTTCCTTGACCTCTTGCACCTGGTGGTTACAAACTGCCCAGCCTCCTCTCTGAGCTCCTCTCTCTCCTACTTCTTGGTGGCCAGTTCTGTTCTTCCTTGAACCAGGGGTACTGATGTTTCCCAAACCCTGATTGTCTAGGAACTCCTCAGCTTCTCTGATTCTTTACAGCATCTTAACCTGCCTTTCCAATCCACAAATCTTTTTTTTGCAGCACACCCGCTAACTTGCATTTCATAGACAGGAAAGTCCCTTCTGCCCTCAGGCAGGAAAGAAAACATGGCACATGCATTGCAGATCTCAACCATTGTTCCATTGCTGGCCATTATGGAGTTGAATGTAGAGCTGGACCTGGAAGGAAAGCTTCTCATGCTCCCTTTCCAAACTCTATCTAAAACTCTCCTGTTAGCTGCCTCTGTTTGCTGCTCTCAAGTTCTCCTAGCAAGTTTCAAAGTAGCAGCCGTGTTAGTCTGTATCTGCAAAAAGAACAGGAGTACTTGTGGGCACCCTTAGAGACTTACAAATTTATTTGGGCATAAGCTTTCTTGGGCTACAGCCCACTTCATCAGATGCATAGAATGAAACATATAGTAAGGAGATTATATATATATATACACACACACACACACACACAACATGAAAAGGTGGGAGTTGCCCTAACAATGCTAAGAGGCTAATTAATTAAGATGAGCAATTATCAGCAGGAGGAAAAAAAACTTTAGTAGTGATAATCAAGATGGCCCATTTCAGACAGTTTGACAAGAAGACATGAGGATACTTAACATGGGGAAATAGATTCAATGTGTGTAATGGCTCAGCCATTCCCAGTCTCTATTCAAGCCTAAATTGATGGTATCTAGTTTGCATATTAATTCAAGTTCAGCGGTTTCTCGTTGGAGTCTGTTTTTGAACACAGGTACACAGAGAATGATCGGACAATCCAAAAGAGCAACCATACTTGAACCTGATACAGAAGCTTATGCAAAGGGGTGAAGGTATTTGATGAGGAGAACTATATGGTCAGAGTGGTGGTGAAGATTGCTTTGCCAGCAGGATTTTGGATGGGCTGGCGTGGAGTGAATTAAGAAGCTAAAGGCAAGAAGGATGCAGATTTCTGTAGCTGAAGTGGGAAATGACCGAGACACAGGTACGTTTTTTGGGTGCAGGCAAGAAAAGGCAGATTTTGGCAATGTTGAGGAAGAACAAGGAACAGGATTTGGCAATTGCTAGAATTTTGGGGAGGGACTAGAAAGCGGAGCCAAGTACGATGCCTTGGTGGTATGCCTTGGTGAGTGGAATGATGATGGAGTAACTCACAGAGGGTATCCCTCCCCTCACTTCCTGGGATGCACTGTAAGGTACTAGGAGAAAATTACTCTGCTGTGAAATGAAAAAAATATTGAAGCTGCACAACGTATCAGTTCAGCATTCAGAAGTCAATCTCTTTAATAATAAGGCCAGGAGGGGATGGCCTGACTGCATTGTCAGAACTGCAAATTCAGACTGCTGTGGCTATTTCCCTACCTTTTGGTGAATCTTTCATACATGCACCAGCCATCTGCAGATAATCTGTCTTTAGTGGATAACGTTCACCAAATGGAAAGGTTCTTGGTAGGGAAGTACAAGCTGTGATCGGGAGGGGTTGTTTGTTTATTTTTTGTTTTTCTTCCATGTTACGGACCATTACTTGAATGGAAGATTGGACAAAGGGGTCAAGAACCTTGGTAAAACAAAATCCAATATATTACAGACAGACAGAAGCATCTAAGCAGCGGATAAGCAGAATTATTCATTTGTTTTTATGACTGTTGTGCTGCTGCTGTTAGCTTTGAGTCTGGATACCACTGGCTGCCTTGATATTTTTGCCTTATGAAGTTTGAGATGCTGAAAACTGCTGCGTTGACAGCCAGTTATGTCAGGGACAGGAGATCTGTTGAGTTTGAGATTAAAAAAAGAAAATCCCTTCAATTTAAATTATGCAAACATGAGCAGGCAACAATGGCAGAGTGTTCAGCCCTAAGCAAAGCTGATTTCTTCACCCATGCCCTCTGGAGCTGGTGTAAATTTCTCCATACGAATGTAAGGCACCTTATGTTCTAAGGATGACAAATGGACCTATAGGGCTCCAGAGATGGTTGTTGAACAGTCCTGTGAGTAGCTGAGCTCCCCAACTCTCAGGGAAGTTAATCAAAATTGAGGGTGCTCAGCATTTGGAGAATTGATCCTATTGTTTGAGCCCTGCACAGATGCAAAAATGTGTATCCACATCTGATCCGTAAAAATTGTCTGCGGATATCTGTGGCTGCAGGTATCCGTGGATTTGCAGGCTCTAAACAGCTTCACAGGTCACTGAGAAGCAGTAACACAGGGCTGTGTCAAGCTCCCGACCCCCAACCACCTCCCCACTTCTCCCTAGAGACCTCCTTCCCAGCCACGTACTCTGCCCCCACAGTACCTCCTTCCCCATTCCGGGTAGGAAGGCTACAATCCTGAGCCTCGGGTTCAGCATCGCCCTACCAGTGGCAGTGGTGGGGGGTGGACTCAGACTCCCCTGTGCAGCTGTGGGGGCTGTAATGCATGCAGACCCAGCTCGGGCAGAGAGTGTCAATAACTATTCTCTTCAAAGCACATGCCTTTGTCACCTGCTAGTTTAAATTACAACCACGCCTCTTTCAAAATAGCATTTGGTTCACTCCCTTCTGAGAGTTGTAGTTTACCTCTTCCATCCAAGCAAGCAGGGACTACAACTCCCAGAATACCCAGTGGGCTATCCCCCTTGCTGCATGATTCAGAGAGCCAAGCTGGAGCCTGCAGGCTGGGTGACAGCTGCTCCATTCAGGTCAGTGTGCACTGCAGAGCCCTGCGCAGATACAAAATTTGTATCTGCATCTGAGCTGCGATCCGCAAAAATGATCCACGAATATAAAGCAGATACCTATGTATTTGAAGGGCTCTACCCATAGGGTGGTTGGACCAGAAAGGAAAAAAAGCACTTATTAAAATGACAAATCTGGGTAGGTAGTCTGATGGTAAGTGGAATGTAGCCCTCTAGGACTTTAAATTGTTTGTATTCTGACATGACAGTGTAACGATGTGACCTTTGATGGGACACAACTGAGAGTATCAATTCAGGACAAATTGCTTAGAGCAGGGCAGTTACAGCCCAAACCTGGAGTTCCTTTACTATTAAGGCATGCCAAACCAGCCAAACAGAGAGGACTTTGGTTTTACCCCACTGGCTAACCAGAAGTCATACAAGCAATTCCCTCAGATACTCTAGTTCCCTTGTAACACCACCAGTACTGCTCCTTATGGGGACAAATGGTTATGAAAACCAATACCCCAGTAACAGAAAAAAGGGTTCTCCCGGTCCCAAAGGACCAAGCTCCAGACCCAGGTCAATATACAAGTCAGATCTTACCCACAAATTACGCTGCTACCAATCCTTTAGAATCTAAATTCTAAAGGTTTATTCATAGAAAGAAATATAGATGAGAGTTAAAATTGGTTAAATGGAATCAATTACATACAGTAATGGCAAAATTCTTGGTTCAGGCTTGTAGCAGTGATGGAGTAAACTGCAGGTTCAAATCAAATCTCTGGAGTACATCCACAGCTGGGATGGGTCATTCAGTCCTTTGTTCAAAGGTTCAGTTTGTAGCAAAGTTGCTCCAGAGGTAAGGAGCAGGATTGAAGACAAAATAGAGATGATGCAGCTGCCTTTTATAGTCCTTTTGCCATGTGGCTTGTGCTTCCTTTGTTCCAAATGTAAGCAGGGGAATGGTCCTACTATTGTGGGGAACTTTCCTGGCTTCTGCACTACCCCAGTGAAGTGGGATAGCGAAAGGATCTGAATCCTTGCTCCCACTTCCTTTACCCAGAGGCCTCCCTGCCCTCAAGGACTCCCTTTCCACGCTCCTGTCTGGTAGAGTCCTCGTAACCCCAACAAGGCTGGGCCTAGGATTCCTGGGGGGGCTCAACCCCAACCCTGCTGTGGTCACCTGGGACAGGGGCTAGGGTGTCCCCACTGCAGGGTGCTTTCTCTGCACTGGGCACCTCCCTGGTCCACTGATCATTTCATACAATTTAAAGCAAATACAAATTGTTTAACAATTAATTTTAAAAAAAGAATAAGGAAATGGGAAAGGTTAAAGGAAAACACATCACCCCCCTCTGTAGCAGGGAACATTACAAACAGTGTCTCTGGACATCAGGGCACTTCACAGTCTGTTCCTTGTAGGTCCCAGGTCTCCTTCTTAGGCCCTGGCTTTGCTGCAGGGATGCTGTGGGTTGGACACTTGCAATGGTGGTGGCCACACACCTCCAGACTTTGGGTGGTGGGACCCTTCTTCCCAGCATCAGCCCCCCATTGGGTTAAGATCCCCCTCCCAGTCTGGCCTGCAAGAACCCTTGGCTGGGGGTATCTTTCCACACTGGGCCCTTTGCCCAAGGTCCCTCCCCTTGCCTGGCCCCAGTTGCTCACCACACCTGACTCTGTGGCTGCAGCTCTGCTCCCAGCACAGGATCTGCTCTCTCCCTGGGCTGTCTCTGGCTCTGCTTCCAACTCTGACCTGCTTCCTGAGCTGCTTTTCTGGCCCCTCTGGATCTGGCATGGCTCTGCTCCCCAGCTCAGCTTGGGCCCCTGCTTTCTCCTTAGCTCGGCCCGACTCTGTCTGACCCAGGCAATTCCAGCTCACACGGAGGATGGGACCCCCCGGCCTCCTGACTCCCTGATTAGCCTGCCTGCCCTGTCAATCAGGCTCAGAGGCTGAGGCTGACCTGGAGCATTGGCCTCTCCCCAATCTTTTAGTGCTGGGAGCTAGCCAACCAAAACACCTCCACTGAATGTTAATAAGGGGGCAACAGTCCCCTTACACAAACACAAGCCACTCAGCGCATGTCATGGAAAAACCTTAGAGTTCTGTCCATAGGCAGGTCCCTGGGTTCCTTGCTGAGTCACAAGGTGTATCTGCCTTCTCTCAGTGGATCAGTTGTATAGCTGATTTGGTGCCATTACAGGACCTTGGGTGCAACAATGATTTATACGGTCCCAGTTTATGTCAATAATGTCACAGTTCTAGTGACATTCTGTTAAGTTGTCACTTTATTTTGCAGAATCTTTATGGTGTCGTAGAGTATGGAGAGCTAACTATGCAACCCAGGAGGGGATGATTTAGGCCTGTCAGACCGAAAAGTTTGATATCTGCTATTTGTGTATTTAGAGATCCACACAATACAACACAGCTTCTTCATGTGTGACTCTTCACTGGCATTGATTTTGGAGCATAACTAGAGAAGATTTAAAAGACAAAGGGTAATACTCTGAGGGGTAGATTTTGATTCTAGTCTTGTTTTAAAATTTTGGTTGAGGGTGAAAAAGGAGTCTTAAATTGTTGACCACACCCAACAGCAAAGGCTTTTTGGCCTATCACCCCACTTGTTGAAAAAGATGCAGCTTCCTTTGGAGTTTTTCACTGCTACTCCACAAATCCATGAAAGGAAAAATTGCTAGAGTAGCATAGTAACATCAAGCTCTCCCTTTCCTCGTAGCTGAGCTAGATGGCTCTACAGTCTTCATCAGCCCCTGCTACCCAGGTGGTGAGTGAACAAATCCTGCTCCCTAGCATAACAGCTGTTTGATCAGTGATCTGGTGCCCGTACTAAAACTTCAATTAAAATAAGATATGCTAGGCAATGGGCTGCTGGAGAACTATAGTTTAAAGATGTTCAGACATAAAAGGAGACACTGTCAGATAACTTCTCTCTCACTCCGTATATTTCAAAACAGTTGTGCATTGGTGGCAAATATCTTGTTTTGCTGTTAATTCACTGCACTCCCCAAAATAATTTTTATTAGAAGGCTAAAGTCAGGAAGGTTGATGGCTGTTCTGTTAGCTGCGTCCCCTTTTTAGAGGTCACATCAAAAATAGTATGTTCTGCAGAAAGTAGTTAACTAACAAACACTATTCCCAGAGCCTGTGAATTAATAAGTAAAAGGACCTTTTTGTTATAAGCATTGATAAATTATTTCATTATAATTTAAATCGGATTTCAACAGTCTTTTGCCAGTTATAACTCTGAGTTGTGAATCTTGTGACTTGCATGCGGGGAAACTGTACCATGTGTGTTGCTGCTCTGGTTTTAGAAGATAACAAGGCTTCAAAAGATGTCAGGCTTAACGCCAGATAACTAAGCCATTTGAAAAAGAAAATGTTTTTGGAATAAGCAGAATCATTTAGGTAAAAGTTCCATCAGATAGCTAAAGTAGTGGGCATATATAGGTACTGTGTGAGTTACCTGTACAGAAAGCAGGATCATGGATTATTTCAAGATCAGTAACCCTGGAGTTGGAAGAAGATGACTAATTATATGTATCACCAGAATTTAGTTAAGAATTTAGGTTCTGGGTCTGAACAACCTTAAATGGTGTGCATAAAAGGGAAAAAGAGTCTTTACTATGTTATTCAGTAGCACCTTAAAACTCACTAAATCCTTAACCTGGTAATTCTAACTGAAAACCCAGATGTCTTGGCCTACTTCTGCTTTTCAGCAAAGATTTAAGAGCAGACTATCTTACCCCTGATCTAGACTACAAACTTATGTTGGTATAATTATGTTGCTCAGGGGTGTGGAAAATCCACACCTCTGAGTGATGCAGTTATACCAACTGAACTCCTGGTGTAAACAGTGCTATATCAATGGGAGGGCTTTTATCGTAGACATAACTGCCACCTCCCGGGAAGGTGGAGTGCCGACAGGAGTAAGTGTAGACAAGCCCTAAGTCAATTCTCAGATTACTCTTCTAATAACGGTTCTAAGATTGCTTCAGATAGTTCCTTAAGTGCTCTAAGGCCATCCAGATTTGAATTCGTCAAACTTACCGAAATAGTCTTTAACCTGTTTGTTTCCCTGTTTTGGCTAGTGTTCTTTCCCTCTTATTGTTACTTAACACAACTAATATCTGGTCACCATTAACGTTTTTAATGAAGACTGAAGCAAAATAGGCATTAAATATCTCTGCCTTCTTGACATCATTCATCATTAGCACTCTGGCCTCATTAAATAGAGGAGCTACACTTTTCTGTTGTTCCTAATGTATTTACAGAAACTCTTATTGCCTTTTTATGTTCTTTACTAGGTGTAACTCATTTTATGCCTCAACCTTTCTAATTTTGTCCCTATATGCTATTCTTTTATTCTCACTCTTAGCAATCTGTCCATGTTTTCATTTTTTGTAGGATGCCTTTTTGACTTCCAGGTTACTAAAGACCTCCTGATGGAGCCAGATTGGCTTCTTACTGTTCTTCCTATCTTTCTTTCATATCAGCATAGCTTACTGTTGCACCTTTACTGTTGTCTTTTTGAGAAACTGCCAGCTCTCCTGAACGTTTTTCCCTTAGATTTTTGTCCCATGGAACCTTACCTATCAGCTCTCTGAGGTTATATCTACACCAGAGCTTATGTTGGCATAACTTATGTCACTCAGGGGTGTGAATAAACCACTCCCATGAGTGACATAAGCTACATCGGCACTTATATTGGTGTATGGACAGTGCTATGTTGGTGGAAGAGGTTCTCCCACTGACATAGCTACTGCTGCTCAAGGAGCTGGTTTTATTATGCTGATGGGAGAGCTCTGTCCTGTTGGCATAAAGCATCTTCATCAGACATGCTATAGCGGTGCCCTGAGTTTGTTAAAGTCTGCTTTTTTGAAGTCCATTGTCCTTATTCTGCTGCTCTCATTTCTTCCTTTCCTTAGAATTGTGAAATCATTTCATGATCACTTCCACTCCGGTTGCCTTCAACAATCGATTCACAACTAATTCCTCCATTCGAATCAAGTTTAAAATGGCTGTCCCCCTGGGCACTTCCTCCACTTACTTCTCCCAGTATTAATGAAGAACAAGACTAGGGCTTGGTCTACACAATGCGTTTAAACCAATTTAAGCAGTGTTAAACCGATCTAACGCTGTACCCGTCCACACTACGAGGCCCTTTATATCAATATAAAAGGCTCTTTAAATCGGTTTCTGTACTCCTCCCCAACGAGAGGAGTAGCGCTAAAGTCGGTATTACCATATCGGATTAGGGTTAGTGTGGCCGCAAATCGACAGTAATTAGGCCTCGCGCGGTATCACATGTTGCTCACTTGTGACCACTCTGGACAGCAATCTGAACTCGGATGCGTGGCCAGGTAAACAGGTAAAGCCCGCGAAATTTTGATTTTATTTCCTGTTGCCCAGCGTGAGTTGATCCGACAGGTGGCGATTGCAGTCCCAAATCCAAAAGAGCTCCAGCATGGACCGTACAGGAGTCTGGATACTGAGTCGCTGTATGGGGAGACAAATCTCTTTCTATCAGGCTCCGTTACGAAAGACGAAATGCCAAGCGTTTTGAAAAATCTCCAGGACTACTAGTGCTGCGTGACAAAGCGTACGGAAAGCCAAGAATCAAATGGACGCTCATGGCAGGGGATGGAAGGGTACTGAGGACTCAGCTATCCACAGTCCAGCAGTCTCTGAAAACTATTGCATTCTTGGCTGAGCTTCCCAGTGCCTGTAGAGTTCAAACACATTGTCCAGCGTGGTTCAGGGATTAAGCTTGTAATTTACTCCCTCCCCACCACATGAAAGAAAGAGAAGAATCGTTTCTTGACTTTCTTCAAGTTCACCCTATGTCTAACTGAATGCTGGTGGTAGATGCGATGCTGCAGCAGTAGAAGAGCAGTATCTGGTCTTTTCTTCTCCCTGTGGCAGATGGTGAATATGACTGCTATCCATCGTCACCATCAGCTGTGAGTGCTCCTGGCTGGCCTAGGTGGGCTGGCGTGGGCCTGTGTAAAATAGGAATGATCCCGGTCATTCCCAGTAGGTGTACAGAATGCTGGTAACGTCTTCATATAGCAATGGGGCTGGAGCACCATCAGCCCCTCCCTTCCTGTGTAAAGAAAAGATTCTGTCTGCCTGGAATGTCATAGCAGCAGCATGCTGGGCTCTCTCTCCCCGCACCGCTTAATGTCCTGCTGACTATCATAGCACTGGAGGCTGCCTCCTCATTTTATGTCACTAAAACTCAGTGTTTTTTATTCCTGCATTCTTTATTACTTCATGACTCAAATGGGGAGACCACTGCCACGTACCCAGAAGGTTGGGGGAGGAGGGAAGCAACGGGTGGGGTTGTGCGGGGCACCCCCTGTGATGGCTGTAGCTCGTCATTTCTGTGGGATCTATGCACAGAGATGATAAGCAGACAGTACGGAGTACAGATCCGTCATCTCATTGCCAATTTACCCCGGCAGCGACAGGTACCGAAACAACTGATAACCATCTTGCTATCATGCAAAAGCAAAGAATGCTGCTGTTGTAGCGCTGGCGTATCGCTCTGTCCGCGGCATCCAGTCACTACGTGACTGTTAAAAAAAAAAAAAAAAAAAAAAAAAAGCTTGAACGGGCTCCATGGTGCCGTGTTTTAGGCATTCTGCAGGGCAATCCGGGAAAAGGGCGCGAATGATTTTCTGCCGTTGCTCTTCCCGGAAGGAAGGAAATGACTGACGACAAAGTTCTGAGACACGAGCCTTCCAGAGGAGAAGTGTGGGGGCAAAGAACATATCTGGCTTCAAGACTAAGCTTGATAAGTTTATGGAGGGATGGGTTTGGGATAGCCTATATTTGGCATTAATTTGGCAATTGATCTTTGATTATCGCGGTAAGTATGCCAGTAGGTCTGTGATGGATGTTAGATGGGTTGGGATCTGAGTTACTACAGAGAATTCTTTCCTGGGTGCTGGCTGGGGTCTTGCCCACTTGCTCAGGGTTTAACTGATCGCCATATTTGGGGTCGGAATGAATTTTCCTCCAGGGAGATTGGCAGAGGGCCTGGAGTTTTTCCCTTCTTGCAGCATGGGGCAATGGCACTTGTGGAGGAGTCTCTGCACCTTGGTTTCAACCACAATTTGAAGACTTCAGTAATTCAGACATGGGTCGTGGGGTTTGTTACAGAGTGAGTGGAGTGCAGATTCTGTGGCCTGGCACGTGCAGGAGGTTAGACTAGATATCATAATGGTCCCTTCTGACCTTAAAGTCTATGGTCTTTTACCCAGAACCACCCGTGACAATGATTTTTGCCCCATCAGCCACTGGCTTCCTCGAACGTTCTAAGGGCGGGGGAGACTTGTGCGAACTGATCTAGGATAGCTACGGCCTAGCTACCCACAGTACAACACTCCGGAAATCGACACTAGCCTCAGACCATGGACGCACACTGCCAAATCAATGTGCTTAGTGTGGCCGCGTGCACTCGACTTTATACTATCTGTTTTATAAAACCGGTTTATGTAAAATTGGAATAATCCCATAGTGTAGACGTACCCTAGGTTATATTTTGGGGGGAGGGTGAGCCAAAATGCTAAACTAGACTGAGACTAGTAATTATTACAAATTTATTACAAATTAGTAATGTTCTATTGTAGTAGCTTCTTGGGAGGAAATATTGATTCCCAACTCAGTATTAGATGCTGGTATCTGATTTTCCATTCTAGAGGATTTTTTTTAATTACTTGCTGAGCTTCAGCATAGGCTAGTATATCAACATACAGACTGGCAGACATGCAGATTTGGCCTGTTTTGTTATCACTATGTGAGAATTTAAAATGGCATAACTGAGAAACACATAATGCAAGAAGTGGCTTTTGCATTTATTTTAAAGCTTTAATCTTGCGTTTATGATCTCTTCAGAGTTGAGTATTTTTAAGTACAGTGTTCTGCATCTGCAGTTTTAAACTCTGCTTCTGAGTCAAAGAAGTTTGATGGTCTTGGCTTCGTCCAAGTGGACCAAATCTGTCAAGCACTGGGTGGTACAGTGAATGGTATAGCTGTTGACTGAAGCATGGATGATGGGAAACAACACTACACTGTTAACATCAGAACTTCTCTTTCAATAGAGAGCTCTGCAGTTCTATCAATCAGTTCATTAACTCTAACAAGCCTAACAGTTGTGTGGGTTGTGGGTTTGTTTGTTTGTTTGTTTTAAATCTTTGGGTATGAAAATAATATCTAGTGGTTTTCATTTTCCAAGCTCATGATGAACAGCAGAAGCCAGATTGCGAATGGCCTCTATGCAGATGCGCCAAGGCATGGAAAAAGGCAGTCCAATTCAGCTGCCAGGCATGTTTATACCCCTGATGCTCACCCGTGCCCCCCCCCCCCAGCACAGGAATGGCTCCCTGCTAATGCCCTTCTCTGGTGCAGGCCACACCAATCGAGGCGGGAAAGGCACTGCTTTGACCTATCCACACTGGCCAGCCTTAGGAGGTGTAGCAGGCGGGCACACCTCTTTTGTGCACCAGGAACTGCAGGAGGCATTTTGTCTCCAGTGAGGAGGTGTAACACTGGGCTCTGTTTGTCACTTACAGCTGAGATCAAACTGATTAATTCTCTCATACCCTTGAAGATCATAATTACCTTATTTGCTTTCCAAAGTCACAGGGGGAGCTATGTCAGAAGCAAGATTAGAACAGAGGAATTCCAAAGGCCCATTTTTGTGGTCAGTCCTCCCCTCTCTCTGGAATAGAAAATAAAGTAAGAATTCCTTGTAGTGCAGATTTCGCCAAGAGACAGTGCATTATGCAAGATCAAGCTATCTTAACATCTAGTAAGCTTAGGTGAACAGACTGCAAGCTTAATACAAAAGACTCTTCTAGACTCAGCATACTGCAAGGTTAAACCCACATAGTGAAAAATAATAAAAATGTTTGAGATCACATGCATAGTATGCCTTGTCTGTCCCTGAGCTGGGCACTCACAAGATCTGACTCCCAAGTCTTTGAAGACTTAATTGGTGGGCTGTACAGATTTCTTGATTTCAGCAATGTGGGTTTTGATGATCACTGAAACAGTTCTGGCAGGCAGCCGAATCCCCAGTAGCAAGACTACTGTAAATGATGTCAGCTGTGGGTTTATTCTGACTCTGTGTCTTTATTGAAGGTAGTTTTCTGAATGTTCAAAACGTTATTGGCTGCCTTCACCTGCTAATATATTTTAAATGGGATTGCATGGATTCTAATGGAAAACAGATAACCTGAACAGCTGCAGTATGTCCTGAGTTGCTTTATCCCATTTTAAAATGTACTGTAGTTCAGGACTCAGTTTGGGTTGACATACAGAGTCCTGTGGATTCAAACATTTGTTATAGTTTAAATTTTCTACTCAGTCATCAGAAAATGTGGCACATTGGAGCAATTTTTTGTGATCCTTGCTCAGTCATTTGAGAAGTAAGTAACAAACCCTGTTCCCAAAACTATACTTCATTTAAAAAAAAAAATTCTGGTACAATAAGGTATTCTAGTTTTGTTTTAAAAACTGCCATATTCATTTTAGTTCTGGTCAAAATGCAAGGGAAAAATAGTTTTTTGCTAAATGGAAAAGGGCTATCAGTGCAGATGAATAACTTTATGTTCACTCTCATTGGGGGCTGGTAATGAAAACGAAGAGCAGAACCCAAACCTTAAACTCTTCATTAAAAAATCAGTGTCTTTTTTTTAAAAAAAATGAAGTTATTTGATTTAGGCTTTTGACAAAGGAGGCTTGTAACAAACCCTTCAGAGTTTTTTAATACTGGTATTTAATCATTTATGTAAGAAAATCCTAGAAATTACCTAGCTCTGATATATAGTCAGAACTAGAGCAATATAATGAGTATAACCTCCAGTGTCTGCTTACCATAATCCATAATTCAGTGATTTTCAAACACTTGGTCTGTTTTTTCACATAATTTCATTGCACAGGGGAAGGGTAAAACTGAAACTGGGTGCTTCAGAGTTTGATGTGTTTTAGTACTGTTTAATATTTAATCCATCTTCCCCAATAAGAGAGAGAGGAAGCTGGTGAAATCTTTCCAGATGGTCATGGGGGAATCATGTCTGCTGATAAAGCAGTGAATGCTCCAATCATATTGGATGAGGGAGAATATGGCACAGAAGTAATTGTAGCTGTTCAGGAGGCAGGTCAAACTCTAATTCCATTTAGACTGAGTAATGGGAGGGCTCTGGAATAAACTGGATATAAAGGAGTCAGTGGCTGTTCTCTTAATCAAAACATAGCTAAATAATAAAAGCAGAGGCAAGATGAGAGAATGCACACTGTTCTAGGACTATTCTATATTCTTCTTTACTTTAACCCTAAATGAATTCCTGAAAAAAAATGTTTTCAGATAGCACTGAGCAATGTCCCATGATGTTTTGTAGGTGTATTTATAGTGAAGATAATGCTAACGTGGAAGAATATAGATTTGCCATCACAGCTTGAATGTTTTTATAGTACTGCTTAAATGTCAATGCAGTTGTGTTTTTTAAAATCTTTCCTAAATTAAACTAACATTCAGAAAGGCATTGTGTGTGGGAGTTGATCAATGAAGTGAATTATTGGGGGAGAGGAAGTAGTAAATGCTAGCAGCATTATTTATATTTAACAGAATTATTGTGCATATTTGCTTCTTTTCTTCCATAGTATCTGCATGATAACTGGAAATCCAGTTTATCTGTAGAAAATTAAAATGCCTCAGCTGAGGTTACTCAGGAAATAGGCTCTATAATGCACTACTATTCATCTGTCACCCATTCAAATCCAGACAAGATTTATGTAACAGCACATTATTAAAATCTCAAGCCTCTTCATTACTATGTATGTGAGATGAATTGGTGCTGGTTCAGTCTATTTCGTAGTGGAGAAGATTCCACATCACAAAACTCTCCACCTGTGACAAACTGAGAAATAGCTGTATTATTTTGTATGACTATGGTGTATGCCTCTGTGTCAGTTTATGATGGGTTATCATGCAATTAAATCAAAAGGGGTTGTTAGAAGAACCAAGCAGGAAAGGTAAAGCAGTGGCTCAGATAAGGAGCATCCCAGCAATCCTTCAAATGGAGGAGTCAGGTTTATAGCAATGAAGGGGTGTTTCTTCTTCCCAACCCCAGAGATATAGCTATTGTGCCAGAGCTGAGAAACCCCAGGGTTTAGAAAAGGGTAGAGTTGATCAGGTGACTGGAGGCTTCCCAGAGAGTGTCAGCGAGAGCTGACAGGCTGGCCAGGGATTGGACAGAGTGTGCTGTTAGCAGGACAGTGTTTTAACCACCCAGGGATGGCAGTTAGCTGGTCAAAAATATTGAGGGGAGAAATGTTCTCTGTGTGAAGCAAAAGGTAAATAGTAGAACACCTTGCTCACGGATGCATCATTCGAGAGTTCTGTGCTTATCTGCAATTTATGGAACAGGATGGTATATTCAGTGTCCAACAGCAAATGGAGCAGTAACACCTATTGAGAATGGGATTGGAAATCTAATAAAAGATAAGAGCAGAGGTTGAGCCTTACTATAGAACTTTGATATCAGTGTATACAGTAGTCGCTCTGCTTGTAGAAGTCCATGTGTACCAACAATTAATAAAGATGGGAAAATGGAAAAGATCTTCTAGGTGATCTAGCTGATCACCCTGCTGGTTTGTCCTCTATCTATAGTTCATTCTCTAGTGCCTTGTCTTGTTTAGTGTTGCCTGATACTGCTGATGAAGAAGAGAGACACTGCAGTTTGGGCAACATTTTATTTTTGAAAAGTAATTAAGAATAAATAGAAATGTGTTTTAGTGCTGTCTCCTAGCCTGTGAAAAGGGGAAAGAGAAATGATTTTGTGAGTAAAACAGGATAGCAGCTCTGGCACAGATATATGTGTACGTTCTCTGTGCTTCATTGACTGGTCGATTTGCAAGACAAGAGTTTGTGTGTGGCTGAAATCCTGGATGTGCATCCCTTGGCAAGGCAAGTGACCTACCATTCAGTCTGATGTCCCAAACATGAAATGTAGAAAGGTACTTAATTAGAGCTAACTTGTACCTCAGTTTATATACCTGCAATCATGTGTATGTGTAACCACAGGCAATTTTTTTTCCTCAACTACTAGGTACAGCCTTCCTATAACTTCAACCGTCACCTAATCTCCAGTGCCTGTTTCAGTTCAAAACATTCTGTATGTTTCTCTTTCCATTCTCACTCATTCACTTAAAAAAATATTGTCATTTGGGGTATGGACGAAGTAGCAGAAATGACTGAAACAGATTTTCTATGCAGTATTGTTGTAGCCATGTTGGTCCCAGAATATTATAGTTTCCATTTCAGATGGCAAGAAGGGAACAGAGAAGCCTAAAGTAGTGAGAGACGTTAACGATGGTGAAAAAAATAAAGAAACCAGTTCTTTGGTTACTGTACCTGTGTTCAGGAGTGGCGCCAGGGCTTCTGGCGCCCTAGGCAGAATTCAGGGGGTGGCATTTTGTGCACCTCCCCACGGGGCGCGCAGGAGCTTCCAGTTCCACTCCCATCGCGCCGCCGAAGAAGGACCCTCCGCTGAAATGCTGCAGGCGACAGCGGCAGTCATTGAGCTGCTCAATTGCCTGCTCTGTTTTCCGTGGCACGTCGGCAGAAGGTCTTTCTTCGGCGACGCGACGGAAGCGGAACCAGAAGCTCCCGTGCGCCCCGTGGGGAGCGCACAAAATGCCGCCCCCTGAATCCTGGCACCCTAGGCGACCGTCTAGGGTTGCCTAATGGAAGCGCCGGCCCTGCCTGTGTTTTTATTACTTACTGAAAGACAAGAACCCAGTAAACCTGTAAAAATAGTCTGTTCCCTACTTTTTTAAACAATATTCTTCTAAACATTTCACACCACGAGCTTTTTAGGCAACTTACTGTCAGTTGACAGTTTTAATGGTTTAATAGTGTACCAAAATTCTTGCTGTTGTAAGAGCTTTTTATCTGCTCTCAAGAACAATAGCTTTTATTTAACAGTTTCTCAGACCTACTTTATGTTCTGTTTGCAGTTTTTATCTAATTATAAATCCTTCCATGAATGTTCCGTATTCTAGGAGTACTAGAGTACCTTGTGTTCTGGTGACATCTTCTGGATCAGGTTGGCTGTAGAAGGAATAATCAATATGGCTCTTCTTCAAACCTTCTCCTTTCTTTTCTGCCATCTCTAGGCTTGCTTCTGACACAATATGGAGAGAGGGGCTGGAACGAAATATGTCTCTGCCCAGTTCCATTTGTTAATATCTGATTCATAATTGATTAACTGACTTCACTCTTTGGATTTTAAAACAAAGGATTTTTTTAGACTACTAACACCTAACAAAAGGTACATGCATACACTCCAGCTCCTGAATGCATCAAGCCCACTTTAGCATCTAACTGCAATCCAGATTTTTAAAAAGATACATAAAGCATCACATCTACACATTGTTATTTTCCAATATGAGGCAGTGTAGTCCAGAGGCTAGAGTAGACTTGAAATTAGGAGACTTGGGCTCTGTTCCCAGTTCTTCCTGACCTAGTGTCTGACTTTGGGCAAATCACTTAATCTTTCTTTGCCTCAGTTGCTCCATGTGTTAAATGGAGAAAATCATATGTACTCACCTTTTTGCACAGCACTTAGAATGCTTTTTTTATCTGCAGATTTCAATAAGTGCTGAGCACTATTCTGTGTATCTGGGAGAAATAAAGGGCGGGCTTTTTAAAAGCACTCAGCATTGGCCTAACTGTTCTTGTGAAGTCAGTGGTAAAACTCCCGTTGATTTCATTGGGAGCAGAGTTAAGTCATGACTTACTGGTTTTGAAAACCCTGCCGCAAATGTGAAACCAATACACACAAGAATGAATCTATTAGAATGATCTGTAAATGTATGTGACTAAACATTGGTTCCTAGAACACTAGTTATCAACCTTTTCATACTGGGAATATTCAAGAACCCACCTCCATTCCTTTTTAGCCCCATGGGAAACCCATGTTTTATTCTGCCCGGTATATAAGCATGCCAAGGAAACCAGTGCTGGTTAGTATTCTGCATGGGCAGAGTCACATTCAATAAGGAAAATCCTTCACAGTCTTCTCCGATTCAAAACTTTGCCACGTGAAAACCAATGAATTTCATTCTGTTTGTAAGAGGAGCTACTGGTACGGAGAGCTCATTTCTTCACATAAAATAGGAAAGAGGCATGCATTGGGTCTACCTTTAAAAATGTCACAATTTATTTAATCAAATTCACCATTTTTACAACCTTCTCAAATATCTTTTTCAATTCTACTGTCAACTTCTCTGCCATCAAATTCTCCTGGTGAGTTGACCAGAGTACTGTCGCTAAATGGTGTGGAGTGAAATAAACCAGATTCTAGTCATGAAGCCACACTGTTTTCCTGTCACGGTTTGGGCACCCTCAGTGGTGCAATGTAATGACTCCAATCCAACTTGTCTGAAAGAATTGACTGTTCAAAGTTCCGAAGCACATTTGGTCTCCAAATGTCTCCATGCTCCCTCCTTCTAATGGCCATATACATGCCACAGAATCCTTTGCTAGTTGCTGCAACAATTCCTTTTAAGTACTGTGGTGCATGTGTAGGTCTGAGTCCACAAGACAGGAAAGTCAGGCTGCAAGGGACACAGGAGACTGCAGAAGGGGGAGGTTGTTTGGACTGCCCTGCTGCTTAGCTTCATGAAACAGTGTAGTGAGCACGTACTCAGTCTCTGGCCCCACCCCACCTCTTTCCACCCCTTGTCCAAGCATGCCTATCCCTGCTCCTCCCCCCTCCACGCCTCCTGCGTGCCACTGAACAGCTATTCCACAGGGTGCAGGAGTCACTGGGAGGGAGGGAGAGGAGTCGATCAATGAGGCCAGGGCCCTGGACATGACTTGCGGATGCCAGTTTGAGAACTGTTGATCTAGTCCATTCACTTTTTAATGCAAATTTGCTTACTACCCTACATTTTCTAGTCCATAGTTCAGCCTACTTTAAAAGTCCTAAATAATAGGTTTCCACAACTTCCTGTGGGAGATTATTCTCTAATCTAGTAAATCTCAGAATTTTTACTGTTCTTCATTCCAACACGTTATTCTCTTTCCTGGATACTAACTAGCTTGCTCTTTAAATTTCACCTTAAAGCTTGCCCTTTCTCTTTGGCTCACAATTTTACTATCTGCAAAGTGTTGAGATATCTTTGTGAAGGACACAATAAAATAAATTAACTTGACTAGTGAAGGAAGGAAGGAAGGTCTTGTGGTTAATGTATTGGACTGGGTGTCAAGAGCTCTGGATTTAATTCCCAGGTCCGTGTAGACTTCTTTTATGATCTTGGGCAAGGAGTTTAATCTTTTTGTGCTTCAGTTCCATATTTAAAATTTAGGATTGTAATACTTCTCCCCTTTCTGTCTCTCTTAGCTATTTCGATTGGAAGCTGTTCTGGGCAGGGGCTGTCGGTACAGCAGTTAGCACAAGGGGACCCCAACCTTGGCGGGGATTTCTAAGTGCTTCCAAAATATAAACAATATGATAGTGGGCTCTCTGGCTAGCAGCTTTTCTGAGCTGGCTTCTGTAATGGTGCTGCCATCCTCTCAGGAATATGCACGTAGAGTTTGCATATGAGAATTTCCGTAACTGTGTTTTAGGAGCAGATCCTGAAACAAAAGAAAAAAAATCTACATGAAACCGCATAAATAATAACACTCCAATATCCAAATGGGTAATGTAGAAACCAAAGCATCTTTTTATATGTTGCCAGGAATCTGTGGATTCTGTCATAAGCTGATATTTTACTGTTTTAAATGAGAAATTATTTCAGGTTATCCTTGCCATTATACCATGTGTATTGTGCATAAAACATTTATTAAGGCTTTGCAGTATTTTTTTTCCCATTGGGATCTTTGAAGTGCTGGTCTGACCTTTTCTGACTAAACTGCTGCTGATTTCTGTTGCATTATGGGTTTGGGGGAGGAATCAAGACGTTATTTTCTGTTCCTGGCTATATTTATATGTGAGGGTTCACCCTGATGACTTTTAAAAATGTGTTTAATACTCCAATGTGTAGAAAATGTGTGGCAAAAGATATTAGTTACAATTCCTTTTCCTAAGGTTCTTGCAAACGTGAAAGGTTATTCTACAATTGTGTTCCATGTAAAAGTCCATGAGATGAATAATACATGTTGCTCTGAAAGATGTGTAATTCAAAAAGAATACATTGAACAAGAAAGTCTAAGTGGCAATTAATTTCTTATATTTGAGATACCAATTTTATCATTCAGAAGCTATAGTGCTCGAAGATTTTGAGTTTCTCCAGAGGTTGTGTGCTATGCCTCAAACAAGTTATTTTATAAAATATGGCACTACTGTTGAGTTTAAAAATTGCCTTATTAATTTAGCAAGATACTTTGAGCCAGAACCTGACTCCATTACGCTAGTGTAAATGTGGAGTAACTCCATCGAATTCAGTGGATTTACGACTCTAAATGCAAGACCTCATACATTATTACTGTGAGAACTTCATTGAGAAATCTGAAATTCCTGTCTCCCAGTTCTGAACTCTGAGAACAATGGAGTTTGGAGATTGCCAGTAACATCCATGTTAAAGAGTTTGTTTACTTATTGTGTAGTAATTTATACTTGTTTTTAACTAAATGTCTGAAATTTATTCCTGTTTTTAACATCTCTTTTGAAGATAGGAAGATTGTGAAATATTTTATTAACTTGATTAGCTATCAAAGTACTTAATCTTTTTGTTTCAATTGTGCTTTGCAGTGACCACTTTATTTAGTGTGTAGATTACTTTATAAATATCTTCACATGACAAGTCGAATGTCTCTTAGTATAAAGATACCTGGGTTGCTCCATCAGGTGACGCATGAGAGGGCATGCAGTCATGTGTCTCTTCCCCTCCCCCCAATGTGAGTTGCTGCTTGGCGTGTACTGAGCATGCTCAGTAACATCAGCTGAAGCTGCTGCCCTCACTTTGTTCCCCCCCCCCATTATCAACAGGTACAGGTCATCTCTGGTTTCTCTGAACCTCAATCTTGCCTCAGAAAAGATTAAAGCCTCATGCATATTTTAAAAAAAGGAAATCTGGGTAATTCAACACAACTGTTGACTTTTCTCAAAGAACAGAGCAACTTACTCAGTATCAGATATGTAGTTGGCAGCCAGTATCAAGCAGAGTGCCACAAGGGTCGGTCCTGGGGCTGGTTTTGTTCAATAGCTTAATTAGTGACCTGGAGGATGGCATGGACTGCACCCTCAGCAAGTTTGCAGGTGACACTAAACTGGGAAGAATGGTAGATACACTGGAAGGTAGGGATAGGATACAGAGAGACCTAGACAAATTAGAGGATTGGGTCAAAAGAAATCTGATGAGGTTCAACAAGGACAAGTGCAGAGTCCTGCACTTAGGATGGAAGAATTCCATGCAGTGCTACTCACTAGAGACCGAGTGGCTAGGCAGCAGTTCTGCAGAAAAGGACCTAGGGGTTATAGTGAACAAGAAGCTGGATATAAGTCAGTGTGCCCTTTTTGCTAGGAAGGCTAATGGCATTTTGGGCTGTATAAGTAGGGGCATTGCCAGCAGATCGAGGGAAGTGATCATTCCCCTCTATTCAGCAGTGGTGAGGCCTCATCTGGGATTATTTAGTCTGCAGAAGTGAAGAATGAGGGGGGATTTGATAGCTGCTTTCAACGACCTGAAAAGGGGTTCCAAAGAGAATGGATCTAGGCTGTTCTCAGTGGTAGCAGATGACAGAACAAGGAGTAATGGTCTCAAGTTGCAATGGGGGAGGTTTAGGTTGGATATTAGGAAAAACTTTACTAGGAGGGTGGTGAAGCACTGGAATGAGTTACCTAGGGAGGTGGTGGAATCTCTTTCCTTAGAGGTTTTTAAGGTCAGGCTTGACAGAGCCCTGGCTGGGATGATTTAGTTGGGGGTCGGTCCTGCTTTGAGCAGAGGGTTGGACTAGATGACCACCTGAGGTCCCTTCCAACCCTGATAGTCTATGATTCTAATGGGAAGGGTTACAGGCTTGACAGCTGGCTTGGTTGTACAAATGTATTAGTGTCGGAGTAAGCAAGCTTGCAGCAGTTCTCATGGTGGTAAATTAGAACTAAGGCCAATGGCTAATTTATAAACACTACTTCTTGCAAGAGGAATAGAATAGCTTTTGGAGTAGTGATCACATGAATAATTTAGCTGACATGGCAATCACTAGACTAAATTATCTGTAGTGATAAATTAATTCCTTAAAGGTCCTCTAATCATCCCCATATTGTAGAGTCTAAGAAGCTGGACTGTGCGCTGGGTATGAAATGGGGAATCATGGACAGGAAATAAGGTCTACAGGAAGCAAAGGAATCTTGATAAACTTAGCAGAATTCTCTCATGCTACTTGGAATTAATTGGAATAATCACTAGGAGCCTGTCCAAGGAATACAAGGGGGATGATGTCTTGTGAAATAGTAAGGGCTTGTGAGGGAAGTTCATGAGAGAGAAGGCTAGTGAGCACCAGGGGCCTATTAGAGGATCAAAGCAAATGATGCAAGGGCCTGAGAATCAATTGTGGAGAGGTTGGAATGGTTGCTCATACGCTCCAAACATCAGAGGGATTTGTTTTAAATAAGGTTTAAATTTCCCAAGATGTTTATTCAGACTGCTTTGCTAAATCTTTTGAGACTGCCCATCACTAAAGAGACTTAACCAGAATGAGAACCTGCAGTATGAGGAAGAATAACAGTCTTAAACAGCCAGATCTGCTGTGATAAGAAAGCAGAGACAGAAAATTACAGTCAAAGGAAATTGTTTAAATGATTTTTGAAGTTTGCCTCAGTGTGAAAGTCTCTTTTCAAGAGGCATGTTTCCATTCACTCCATTGCCCTCTCTGAAGCTCTTTTAGAGGATGCCTGACTATGATTGATAGGGCCCTACCAAATTCCCAGTCCATTTTGGTCAAAGGATTTTAAAACAATACATTTCATGATTTCAGCTATTTAAATCTGAATTTTCATTGTTGAAATTGTAGGAGTTGTGACCTAAAAAAAGCGTTGGGGGGTGGGTCACAAGGTTATTGTCAGGGAAGGAGGGGTTTGTGTTGCTGCTACCCTTACTTCTGTGCTGCTGCTGGCAGCAGCGCTGCCTTCAGACCTGGGCAGCTGAAGAGCAGCGGTTGCTGGCCAGGCACCCTGCTCTGAAGGCAGAGTGGCCACCAGCAGCGCAGAAGTAAGGATGGCATAGTATGGTATTGCCACTCTTACTTCTGTGCTGCTGCTGCCGGGGCACCGCTTTCAGAGCTGGACGCTTAGCCAGCAGTTGCCACTCTCCAGCCACCCAGCTCTGAAGGCAGCGCAGAAGTAAGGGTGGCAACAATGCAACCCCCCTTAAATAACCTGATGACCCCCCTGCAAATCCTTTTGGGTCAGGACCCCCCAATTTGAGAAATGCTAGTCTCCTATGTGAAATCTGTATAGCATAGGGTAAAAGCACACAAAAGACCAGATTTCAAAGGGGGAGACCAGATTTCACAGTCCGTGATGTGTTTTCCACGGCTGTGAATTTGGTAGGGCCCTAATTATTGTTGATAGCACTGAGAATTACCTCATCCGAAGTATGATAATGCCATGTTCTCTCTCATGCTTATGGTGCTCCAGACTTACTAGGCTCCCACTTTGCAGGTCATATACTGTATTATATTTTACTGAGCAATAAGTGATGTACATACAGCTACTGCATCTATAGGGCTATATTTCAACTGTTTGTGCACTTAGTCATAAACCTCTGCCTTGGCATATGCTAACATTTGCACAATGTGATGGCAGCTGTGCATTCATATGGCAAGACAAGGTGCAGGTTCATTGTTGCATCCATATACATTCATGAGAGTGGCCCAGGCTTGTCGAGACTGGGCCATAAATTATACAGTTTCACTCTGGGGCTTTCAGATATGTTTCTCTCCGTTCTCATCCCTCCTCTTCCCTCCTCCAAACATATTCATTAATGGCTGCTGTCTGCCTCGGTGACAGGGGCCATCTGATTATGGCCTACATCTTTGGAGCACTCTGAGTCTTAGTGAAGCCTATAGGAATGAGAGATTTTGATAAGGTATCAAAGAGTTTGGCTCTGAGTTAGCAAAGCTTTTGATGAAACTTCTCTTGCTGTTCCCTGATCTCCCTTTGGAAAAAAAAAATAGGATCTGCATGTTAAAAAGACTTTGATGGAATGTACTTTCTTCTCTTTGAATTATGAAACTCTGTGAAGCACAGGCAAGAAGTTTAGATTTTCTTGCCACAAGGGGATATTTGATATTGTTCTGACATTCAGTCTTTATTCCCCTGATGAATTCATTTTATTTCCAGTTGAATTTAATATGATGAATTTTTAAAACTGTCCTCTGGCCATCTTTTCCCAATTTAATCTGTTTTGTTTTAAAGAAACAATGTTTTAATATTAATCCAAAGTAAGTTGCCTTCATGCTTAACCAGATGCCTGTTTCATTCCCATATTTGTAATGATATTGATGTCAGTCTTACACTTATTGGCAAATTAATGTCAGATCTAAGGTGATGAATATTATTTTCCTGATTTTTTTTTTTTTTTAATTTGAAACAACCTACTGTGATATCCTATATAGTGAGTCCTCCTCTCTGTTATCATAGGCTTGGCTTTACCAATGTTCACTCAAAGTCCAGCCACTAAAAAGTACGTTGCCACTGGCTTGCAGGATCTTAATCTTCTTCATATATCTGACTAAGTCATCAGTGAACAGCATGTTCCAAGGTATTTCCCTTTGTATAGTCTCACTTATCGCATCCATGACCACTGCAAACAAAAAACACATTCCCCCGATGTAGGCCAATGTTTACTGGAAATTCTCTAACTGTAGTCCCATTTAGTTTTGACTGCAGTAGTCGCTCCATCATACATATCCTGGATAAGATGGATATATCTTCCTGGCAAGCCCTCCATCAGAAATCCCACTAAATTAATTCTCCTGGTACATGATTGTGAACTTGGAGAAACCATACAAAGACCATACCCGGTTGCCATCTCTTTTCTATAAACTTCTCAGAGGATCCATAATGCAAATATGGGATCAGTTGTGCTCTTCCCAGCATGAATCCATACTGATCCTTCCAAATTTCAACAGTTCTACATAGATGCTCTTCGGTAATCTTCTCCCATACTTTCATAGCATAGGACATCAGCTTAACTGGATGATAATTAGCACACAGTGTAATATCTTCTTTGAGTTTCAAAATAGGCACCATCAAGCTTTTACATCATTAATCTGGCATTGTCCCTTTTTGAAGAACACCGTTGAACAAACTTGTAAGATACTTGATTTCTTCCCTTCTCAATGACTTCACCGCATCCTGTGGTACTTCATTTGATCTGGATGCTTAAGTGCCTCTGTAACCTCTTCCTTTATCTGCCGTGCACCAGTTTGGTTTCCTTGGGTTCTCCTCATTCTCATCACTCTTCCAAAATTATCACTCCAAACATTGATTCACCATTTGTTTGCAATATGCCATATTCAATTTTAATGTAAGCAAACTCTTTCATATCCCTCATTTTCTTTCTTGACTTGGTGAGTCTCTAGATGGTCTTTTCTCCCTCATATCCTCCTAGCGGTTTTATAGTCTAGGCTGTGATGACTTTTAGCTGTCACAACACCTCTTTTGACCTCCTTTTTGGCTCCTGTATATACCATCTTATCACAGTTATTGGTCTGTTTTTTTCCCTGAAGGTTACCTTTTTTTCCTCAGTGGATTGACCACCAAATCTACCCTCTTATTCTTTTCAGCATTAGTTTAATCACTCATAGGATTTCATATGCCATTTCCAGCAAAGTTGACTTGAGTTTGAACCAATTGTCGTCCACACATTCCGGTATGCAGTCAGGAAGTCTACACGTTACTCCTTAATTGGATGAAGGTTTTTTTTATTCTCATCTTTAAGTTTCCAGCACTTAGGCTTTTCCAGTGCCCAGGGGTTCAAGTGCTTTCAAAGTCTCTGCATTCTGAATACCACAAGGAGCAGTCTGTCCTGTCTCACCATGCACTTGCCAACTATTATCTTAAAATTGATTACCCCTGATCTCTCTCATTATTAGTAAAGGAACTCAGTTTAGGACTTGTGTCCTCTACCAGCATAATTTATGAGATGGCTTTTCCTCTTCTGAAAGAGTGTGTTTGCAATTGACAAGGCTATAGGATTATTTCCCCCTCTGAGTTTCCAGTTCCAAGGCCGTGCCCTCCATGGACTGTTTCATATCCACCTTCACAGTTCCAACATATGCATTTAGGGGCTTGTTTTCGCTACCGCACTAAATCTGTCAGTGATAAGACTCCGCGTTAAGTTGATGTAAGTTATATTGCTCAAAGGAGTGGGTTTTTACACCCCTGAGCTATGTAACTTACATCTACCTAAGCGGTAGTATAGAGATCTGTTTCAATAATTACCTTCTGATTGGATGGTATGTTTCCGGTAAGGTACAACAACACATCAAAGCACTCTTTTACCTTTTTGATCCTCTCCCACTTACTGTATGCATAGTTACGTCTTCCCAACACAGTTTTACAGCCAGCAGTTGGTCTGACATTCTGGTAACCACGATCCTACGCCTATGCACGGTTTCATCCATAATAATGCCAGTGTCCTTTCAGAAGGTTGAACCTCCTGAATTTTGTAACCTCTATCCATATCTTGGCTTTGCAACCTTTCCATTTGGTCTCTTGTACACAGGCAATATTTACTCTTCCTAGGTGTGTTGCCTGCCAAAGCTGATACGTCCCACCTGCCCCAACAAGACTTATGGTGTAAAGTTTTTTCCAGTAGCATAATTTTAATATATATTTTGACCCAATCATTTCATTGATGGAAGCTGTGGGCATTTCTGTTGCAATTCTATGTTGCATGAGTTTTTTTTTTTAAAAATCAATTAAAAAAAGTTCTAATACCCATGAAGAGAGAGAGGTTATCAATGCTTACTACACTGTTTAATCCAGATTTCTGCACAGCACAGGAGGGAATAGCCTTCTGCGCAGCACAGAAGGGATGGTTAGTTTAGCCTTCATGGCAGTTTAGTCCTTTGATTCTCAGACTGCAAAAAATGGGGATTTTTCATCCAGCTTTTTTGAGATCTCCTTATGCAGAATATTTATTTGTTCTCTTAAAAGACGAATAGAATGGCTCAGGAGATCATCACCGCAGCTATGCCATAAGCTTAGAAAGAGGCTAAAATTATTATATATTAGAACAAGGCTTCTCAGACTTTTTCTTAGTGTGGACCACATCTTAATAGAGAGATGGGTTTGGGGAACACATCCTATTGTATTTGCAACCATGTCATCTCTGTTGCACGGCAGCAATTGTTTGGGGACATAGGAATTGCCATATTAGATCAGATTTATGGCCCCAGTGGCCCAGCATTAGTCAGCAGCACCAACAGTTAACATGGAAAAGTAGTATTAGGAAAGTATTTAATGCATTTCTAGGTTTTTTTTTTTGTTGTTGTTTTTGTTTTTGTTTTAGAAAAATGTAGTTTAGCATGGGGGAAGGCACCAGGACATCAGTTCTCTGCCAGTCGGAGTCAAAGAATTCCTGAACAACAGGACAGCAAGGTATTCCGATGCTACGGTAAAGTGTGGCATGTAAGTAGGTAGAGAGAAGGGGAGAACAAAGCAACTTTTAGAAGTACGGCGATCTCTATTAAATGGGTTCACATTTACCATTAGCTGCTCTCCCTTACCCTGTTGGCTGATGTGTTAGAGTTAGTTACATATTTAAATAACTCCTCATACTTCATCTATATATGTGTCCCTCCCTGGACCCGGAACCCTTTTACATGGGGTGCTGCCCCCTGGCAGTAACCCCTTTCTCTCGGGGTCTTCCCTCCCCGGGAATTATTTCTCCTTCGTGCACATGACAGAAGCATAAAAGCCCAAAACAAGAGATGTGTTTATGCCAAATTCTGTCCTGATTTACCAGGTATATAACCATAATGAAATGAATAGGGCTTCAGGCGGTGTAGGTCACAGCAAATTAAAGCCTAAATTCTGCTCCCTATTTTTTTAATACGGGATTTATTTTAAATTTAAATTTAATTATTTTGTTCTCTATTTTAACATCAGTATGAATAGACATCTGGGTTTTATAGCCTGGTAGGATCTTTTAAGCCTTTTGCAGTTCAGACAATCAACTGTTTCAAGCTGTTCTATGTGTTGACCTTCAAAGCTGGAGTAACAGTAACAGCAACAGCAGCTTGGGGAGAATCCAGTATTTTCTGCAAAGCCAGGATTTCAAGAAAACAATTTTCTTTTTAAATCGGAGAAAAGCTTTAAAGTCTTCAGCACCCTGCCTCATCACACAAACAGCTGTTGCTGACATATCTGCTTTTGTGCTGCACACCACGATGGTTTAGACTGAGCCACATCCATTGTCTTGGAGTCTTTTTTTCCACCTCAGACATTGTCTTGAATGCTGCAAAAAGAATCCTCTGATATTCTACTACCTCATATGCAAAAATACTGTCGCTCACTTCTTACCATGGTGGCTAAGTTTGAGTGAGAGGTTAGAAATGTTTAAGACAGATATAATCAGTTTTAATTAAATGTTTGAACAATAATTAAACTAACCATCCCATTACTTGTCTTCACTCTTTCATGGACTGATTAATATAATGGAGGATAATGTCACTAACGAACTGATTGTCATGATATTATGTAGTATAGCATGTCTCAGAGCCAGTCAGATTATGCC
This sequence comes from Chelonoidis abingdonii, assembly GCF_003597395.2. Taxonomy (NCBI): domain Eukaryota; kingdom Metazoa; phylum Chordata; order Testudines; family Testudinidae; genus Chelonoidis; species Chelonoidis abingdonii. The sequence continues at coordinate 94,477,134 of NC_133771.1, forward strand.
ATCAATCTAAATCACTTCATAATGTTTCATTGCTTAGCAGACCTCTAGGCAGCAGGGACATGGTCCTTAAGTCGTACTAGCTTAATATTTTTTTCAGTAAAAGATATAAATCCTCATGAGTCAGGGCAGAAGCCTGCCAGCATCTGCCCGAATGCAGAAAAACATCCCCGTGGGGCAAGTTTTCATTTTTGTTTTTTTGGTAATAAATTTTCCAGGAAGGTGTAGACAAGCGGACTCACCCTTGCGGCACCTCCTGCTGGTGTCTTCCAGCAATTAGCTCAATTCAGCTCTGGAGCACCCTCTGCAGGCCGGTGATCCACCTGTCCTATGGCCCCCGTGTCCCTCCCTGGACCTGGTGCCCTTTTACATGGGGCGCTGCCCTCTGGCAGTAACCCCTTTCTCTCAGGGTCTCCCCTTCCCAGGAAACCCCCATCCTCTATCACCACCTTGCCTCAGTATATGGCTACTGCCAGTCATTGTCTAGCCTCTGCACCCTGGGGCAGACTGCCCTGTCAGCCCACTCATCACTGGCAACCCCTAGTACCTGTTGGCCCAATTCTAGGCCGCAGCCTGGGGCTTTCCAGGCTGGAGCTCCCCAGCTCCTCAACCCTTCCCCAGCCCTGCTTCACTCAGGTACCCTATGTCCAGCTCCCTGCAGCCAGGCCCATCTCACTTTACAGCGAGAGAGAGAGAGAGAAACACTCTTTTTGGACTTCTGGCTCACAGCCTCTTATAGGGGCCAGGTGGGCCTGACTGGGGCTTGGCCATAGCTGAGCCTACCTTCCCTAATCAGCCCAGGCTTTCCTTCCCAGCCTCAGCCCTCTCCTGGGCTGTTTCTAACCCTTCAGGGCAGGAACAGAGGTCCCCCCCAGCTACAGAAGGGTTTTTGTAGAACTGTTATAACACTCTGTGAAGTAATGGCTTGACTGTGCCAATCATTTATATTGGACAAAGAATTGTTAGTAAGACAACAGTATAGGAACAGAGTCCTGCTATGTTAGTCACAGATGCAAAAAAGACAACAAGCTGTCAGCTAGACTAGCACTTCGAATATTATCCCAAAACACATGCTAACAGGGATGCAAATGTGAGCTGAACACTTCCAGTTGTGTGACTATACCATCAAAGCGATACTTGGGGTGATCAGACGCAAAAGAACAGGTACTGATGCTCAGTCTTCATTGAAAGGTAAGGGAGGGGGCCTGGGGGCAGAGGAGAAAAGGTGGCTTTAAGACAGGTGGCTGCTTTGACCAACATGGGCCATCTTGTGTCCAAACCAGGCATTTGTATAATTTACAATGGTCTAAGGACACCTATAGGGACCACTTTACTAGCAAAGGATTAAGCAGAGCACAATGACTATGGTCTGTCCTACGCTGTACTGTGCCACCCAAGGAATCTCCTGCAGTGGAGAGAATTCTTGGCTGCCCTTGAGTGGGGTTAGGCTAGTTGTTGGCCCTCAGCTACTTAACCAAACCATGGGGTACAGTCCTGAATGGATATGGGAACAGACCAAACAGAGACCACTACCCTGAGAGGAGGTGTTGCGACTGCTATGAGGATGTGCCCTAATCAAAGAAACCTGAAATGTACAAAACTCCTTGATGGAAGTGTACAGGGAGATTTTGGCAAACCAGTGAAGTGCCTGAAACAACTGTGGCTTATTGTTAAAAGCAGCATATTCAGCAGTCTCAGCTTGACCAAGGCAGGAGGGGAGGGGGTTTTGGGTGCTACAGAAAGGGCAACTTGACCCTGCATCCTAATAAGAATTGTGTTGAAGTTGCTGATACCTGCATTTTAAAAGAGCAGGATGTGCCCCAGGTATGTCTGTTGGGGTCTCAAGGCTGCAAACTCTGGAAAAACCTACACCTGGTTTATCAATAAGCAGTAGGAACCTCTTGCTTGACCATTGAAACTGCTTACTTAACAAGTTTTCTTTAAGGGACATGTCATTCTGTTACAAATGTATAAATAAGGGGGAAAGTGTGAGATAGTTGGACTCTTTTTGGACTCTCCCTCTGGATACATCTTGTGGTCCCCACCAGCACACAGAAGATTTGGCCAGCGGAAGCCTGCCGCTGTGTCACTCGAGAGCCACACCCAGCTTCAGTAATGGTCAAGGATTGGGGGTGTTTTTACTAACTTGTTGCAGACATGTGTAAGTGCTTGAGACTAAGTAAAGTTTAGCTTTAAGTGAAAGCACTCGTGTTGTCCTGTTTGTGCCAGCCGTCTATCGGTTGGATGGTCATGTCTCCCCTGATTTATTTCCTGACACCACCTCGCATAGAGTAAAAGTTACCAAGAGCTTTGGGTTGAAAGACCCCCCCCCGGGGTAACAGGAGCAGGGGACAAAGGACCAAAACTGTGTGTCTCTAACAGACTGGGCAGCCAGAAGACTCACAGGGGAGTGAAAAATGCATTCTTGACAAAATGTGGGGTGGCTTTGTTCCCTGTGACTAGGATATATCATGCCTTTGTGGCTCAGCGTTAGCAAAGTATAAGGCTAGATGTTCTAGCTTTTGTTTGTTAGTCTTTAGAGTGATTTTTTTCCCCCCTCTGTGTACTTGGACTATTTGAGTCTCTTACACAAGTTGTGCACAATTCTCAAATAGTCATATGAGGTGAAATCAGAGAGCTTGGTACCTACACTACTTGGGACCGTTTGTCAAAGTAGGGCACTTGCCGGATTGTGTGTTGACAGACACACAGAAAACACCTATTGGTCATAGAAGAGAGACAAATTTAAGGAGTCAAAAGAAATTATGGCCATTGTTGGAGATCCTGGACTACATAGAACTTTGGTCATTTTGGCAACTCATACATATCCTATTGTTATAAATGAATGAACCCAGATAGATGAATAGGTCTTTTCCACCGCTAACGCTAATGAGCCTAATTTATATACCTTTAGGAATACGCTGAATTTAAAAAAAAAAAAGGTCGGAGTGAAGGTGTTGTCATGTGAAGTGCATTTGTTAAGTTAATGATTGTGGCTATGATTAAATGGTCTACGGAATGACCATAACGTTATGTATTACCCATATTACCTGTTCAAAGCTCACAAATTGATTTCTGTAATATAATGTCGCCACAGCACTGAAATCATGAATACAGAAGTCATGGAAAGGAACATAGCAATTAATTTGTGTCATCGTGGAATCAATATTGTAGGAGGTAGCCTGAACCAAAAAAAGTCAGTATATGTTTAAAATTTATTAAAAAGATGGTAATACTTTCTAAAAGCATACTATTGGGATTAACGTGTAAGGAATTCTTAAGGCATTGGAGAAAGTGGTTTAGTTTCCTGTTCATACGTCTGCCTTGTTTCTAGTGCAAATTCTGTGTTTCTTTCTTGAGTAACTGAAATTGGGATAAAAGAACAGGAGTACTTGTGGCACCTTAGAGACTAACAAATTTATTTGAGCATAAGCTTTCGTGGGCTACAGCCCACTTCTTTGGAACATATATTGAGGAAATATATATACACATACAGAGAGCATGAAAAGGTGGGAGTTGTCTTACCAACTCTGAGAGGCCAATTAAGTAAGGAAAAAAAAACTTTTGAAGTGATAAACAAGATAGCCCAGTACAGACAGTTTGATAAGAAGTGTGAGAATACTTACAAGGGGAGAGAGATTCAATGTTTGTAATGGCTCAGCCATTCCCAGTCCCTATTTAAACCTAAGTTGATTGTATCTAGTTTGCATATCAATTCCAGCTCAGCAGTTTCTCGTTGGAGTCTGTTTTTGAAGCTTTTCTGTTGCAAAATTGCCACCCACAGCTCTGTCATTGAATGACCAGAGAGGTTAAAGTGTTATCATTCCTGATGTCAGACTTGTGTCCATTAATTCTTTTGCGTAGAGGCTGTCCGGTTTGGCCAATGTACATGCCAGAGGGGCACTGCTGGCACATGATGGCATATATCACATTGGTAGATGTGCAGGTGAATGAGCCCCTGATGGTGTGGCTGATGTGATTAGGTCCTATGACGACGTCACTTGAACAGATATGTGGATAGAGTTGCCATCGGGCTTTGTTGCAAGGGTAGATTCCTAGGTTAGTGTTTTTGTTCAGTGATGTGTGATTGCTGGTGAGTATTTGCTTCAGGTTGGGGGGGTTGTCTAAGTGAGGATAGGTGATCCCTCACTCTATCACTCACAGATCTTGGGGGACAGACCTATCCTTGCTTACAGACAACCCCCCAACCTGAAGCAAATACTCACCAGCAGCCACACATCAACCTTTTGTTTGTTTTTCATGAGGAGCTTTATTAACCTCCTGCTAGTTCGATGATGTAACTGTACCTATTGTGTTAGTGTGTGAAATAACTTCGCTACCTTGAGAGATCAGTAGTATGGTTCAAGTAAGGGGCAATGGATTGCCAGGTATTGGCACATATTTCAACTAACCAGCTATATTCAGTATCTGCATGCACATTTTAATTAAACTGGATTTCTACATAGGGTTCCAAAGAGAAAGAGGTAGCAAGTCAGTGACAAATGTAAGTAGACAGAAAGGTAAGAAAAGTTGTACCATTTGTACCCTCATTCTGCCCTTTGTGGGACTGAGTGTGTAACTGATGGAACTGCAGGTCAGTCTGTATCCGAGGCTAGAATGTGGTTCTTTGTTTTGGACTTTCTAAGGGTATGTCTACACTAGTCGCCGGATCAGTGGGTACCGTTTGATGTATTGGGGAATCGATTAATCGCATCTCATCTAGGTGTGATAAATCGATCCCCAAATCAATGCCCGTACTCCACCTTGGCAGGAGGAGTAAATGGAGTCGACAGGGAAGCTGCGGCTGTTTACTTGCTGCCATGAGGACGGCCAGGTAAGTTGAACTAACATACTTCAACTTCAGCTATGCTATTTGCGTAGCTGAAGTCGAAGTATCTTCGTTCACCCCCCCTCCCGCCCCTGCCAGTGTAGCCCAGGCTTAAGACAAAACTCTGAACCAAACTAGCATAGAGCCTGCTCTGTGCAGCTCAACAGCCGTGCCACATAGACAGCTGTACATATCAGTGTGTGTTGTTTTCCAGCAGCTTTTATTATAATATTGGTTATCACTCAAACTGTTTTTATTGTTGTTCTTTAACGTTGTGTGAAAGAGTCGGACATTGAGAATGTAGGTGGGGTCTATGCAAATAGCCCTACACAATTCTTTGAATACATTTCTAGTCTCATCTGCATTATCCTTTCTGTGATGTCAGTCCTAGAACACTGAATATAAGATGCTAGCTGGGCCAAATTGTATGGTGACTTTTTTTTTTTAATTTGAATTCATTCCATTTTCAAGGGTTTTTTTACAATCCAAAGAACAGCCCTATATGTTCAGCCTGAAGTAACTTATTTTTAGGCTTGGCTAAATTCAGTTTTACTTTAAAAAAAATTTCAGTGGATAATATCAATGCTTATTTTAAAACTTAATTTTTGATCTAAATGTTCACAGTTGTGGAAAATTATGGTGGCTTAGACAATTTAATGACCGAAGCGAAGGCCACGTCTACACTACGGGATATCGAATTAGCTAAAATCGGTTTTATAAAACTGATATTATAAATTCAATTTCATGCGGCCACACTAGGCACAGTAATTCGGCGTTGTGCGTCCATGGTCCGAGGCTAACGTCAATTTCTGAAGCGTTGCATTGTGGGTAGTTCTCCGTAGCTTTCCATAGTTCCCCTGTAGTTCGTCGCCCCGCCCCTTGGAATTACTGGGTTGAATCATTAATTGTCGCAGGGTGGTTCTGGGTAATATGTCATTCAGTCATTCCTCCTCCGGGAACGAACATCAGCTGACCATCTTTCACGGCGTTTTTCCCTGGATTGCCCCTGGCAATAGCACGGCACGGCACGGCAATAGAACAAGCAACCATGAGGCCATTCAGCTTGTTTTTTTCCAGTACTGTAGTGGTACTGGATGCCGCGGACAAGAGAGGCGATACTGCCAGCGCTACACGCAGCATCATTTGCTTTTGCAATGATAGCGAGAGAGGTTACCGTTGTTGCGTCGTCTACGGGCTGGATGAAACTGTCGAATGAGATGACGGTATCTCCCCCCCCTCTGTACTGTCAGCTGCTATCAGAGTGCCCCGCTGAAAATGCCGGGGCGCAATCGCAAAAGCAAAATTTGGATGACCCTGCACTGGAATCGAGTCAATCCCTCCTTATGGTTTCTAAAATATGAGTTCTGCCTAGAGAAGGGGCACAGTTGTATTAGAGGATCCATGTATTCAGAGCAACAGCTGGCTGCTGGTGCAGTTCACGGGTGCCCTGCAACAATCACGACCCGTTGCTTCCCTCCTCCCACCTCCTGGCTCACATGGCAGTGTCCCCATTTGTTCATGAAGTTTAAAGAATGCAGGAATAAGTAAACAGAGACTTGGTTAGTGAGAAAAAATGAGGGGGAGGAAACCTCATCGGGGCTAACAGTCCAGGCAGTATGGAATCTTTTCTTTACATCAGGAAAGGGAGGGACTGATGAAGCTCAGCCCCCATTGCTATGATGAAGACGTTACCCAGCTCTTCTGTACGCATCGTACTGGGAGTAAACTGGAGTCATCCCATGTTTACCCAGGCGCCCCCGCCCAGCCTCACCTGAGCCAGCCAGGAGCACCACGGGGCTGAAGGGACACGGATGTATAAGTCTATGTACCGTCTACCACCGCGGGAGGGGAGCGGAGGCGGAACCTGCTTCACTGCTGCAGCATCTGCGTCTATCCAGCAGCATTCAGTAACAAGGGTTGAATTGGGAAAGAAGTCAAGAAAGATCTTCCCACTTTTCTCACGTGGTGTGTGCGGGGGAGGAACTGAGGAGCTATTCCCTGAATTCACGCCAGACACTTGTGTTGAACCTACAAAAATTGGGAGCTAGCCAAAGAGAATGTAAATACTTTCAGAGACTGCTTGGACTGTGAAGCTGGAGTCCTCAGTACCCCCATCCATCCATGAGCATTGCCTTTGAGTTCTGGCTTCCCGTTACAGCGTGTCATGCACGCTGTGTATCCTGAGATTTTTTTCAAACGCTTTGGCAATTCCATGTCTTGTAACGGATGCTCGATAACAACAGATTGTCCCTCCCCATAAAGGCGATCAGATCTAGTATCTCCCCTACGGCCATGCTGGAGCCTTTTGGATTTGAGACTGCATCGCCACGTGCTGATCAGAGTCTCACACTGCAAACAGGAAATGTAATTCAAAAGTTCGCGGGGCTTTTCCTGTTTACCTGCCCGCTGCATCCGAGTTCAGATTGCTGTCCAGAGCGGTCAGTGGTGCACTGTGGGATACCACCCGGAGGCCAATAATGTCGATTTCCGTCCACACTAACCGTAATCCGAACTGTTAATATCGAATTTAGCACTACTCCTCTCGTCGGGGTGGAGTACAGAAATTGATTTAAAGAGCCCTTTATATCGATATAAAGGGCGTGGTAGTGTGGATGGGTACAGCGTTAAATCGATTTAAACGCGTAGTGTAGACCAGGCCGGAGATTCAAGAAGTTAACTGTTAAACATTGTCAACATCATCAAAATATATAAAGCAAATATCTTTAAATCAGACTTGTTCTCAAACAGCTTTTTTTTTTTTTTTTACTTCGCCCATTTGTAAATTTTGATTACTAATGGAAATAGTTTCAGTTTGTGTATACGGTAAAATCAACATTTACTGATAAAATCTTATCTTTCCAAATGTACTTATATTAAAAGAAAAAACAAAGGAGAGAGAACAAAATTAGTCTCCATGACAGAGCATAACATTGCAATCCTCAAGCATGCTGTATCAGGTCTGCCTCATAAAATGACAGCTGCTCCTGTACAAATTTAAAAAGGGGCAATACACAAAAGTCTGTCTGGTTGTATAGAGCTCAGATGTATAGTGCCAGATATGAATTCAGACCTCAAGCAGAAGCAATGCTAATGCATTGAATTGTCATGCCATCTAGCTGCCTTTGCAAATGTAAGTACCTGGCCAGTGTCCCTTGGAGAACTTCTTTCTACTAATTGCTGGCTTCAACAGGTGGAAATATAGTTTTGGTTCAGCCTTTGAAATGTTTTATAACCTAGTGAAACAGTTCTGTATTTTGGAGCAAGTGGCCAACTGTAAAGCTAACTTTTCTGCCACCGTGACTGTAGTCATCACTTGTGAATCATAGCAATAATGTGAGACTGGTTCTCTGGTGCATCCCTCTGTCAGTCACAAATTATTCTCTACCGCAGTGGCTCGCACCCTTTCCCAATTATTGCACCCCTTTCAGGAGTTTGATTTGTCTTGCGTACCCCCAAGTTTCACCTCACTTAAACACTACTTGCTTACAAAAATCAGACATAAAAATACAAAAGCGTCCAGTGCACTATTACTGAAAAATTGCTTCTTTTCTCATTTTTATAGTTATAAAATACATCATTTGGAATATCAGTATTGTACTTATTTTAGTATATAGAGCAGTACAAACAAGTCATTGTATGAAATTTTAGTGTGTACTGATTTCGCTAGTGCTTTGTATGTAGCCTGTTGTAAAACTAGGCAAACATCTAGATGAGTTGATGTACCCCCTGGAAGACCTCTGTGTACCCCTGGTTGAGAACCACTGCTCTACAGCATCTCCACGAGTGCTTTGTGCAGTTGAGTTTCACACAGTATTGTTAATTTGCCAGATTTTATTAGAAAAGAAGCTGGATTACTGTGATTTTTATGAGATTATTTTGCTATTAAAAAATCTCAATTTTCTTTTATTAAAGGAGCTGTTCACAATATAAAGTAACCCTATTTCAGGGCAAACCTTTAGCATCATAGCAAGTATTAATTCTGGGACTAAGGCAGAGGAATTTAAAAAAAAGGAATGAAATGAACTCTCTCTCTCCTGGGTCATGTGCTTCTTTCCTTCAGTGTCCCCCCCGCCCTCCCTTTGGCCATCCCTCTAGACAATAGCTTTCAGAAGAGTGAGACTAACAAATCCAGTTATCTCTCAGGTCCATTAATGCCCATCTTTGCTTTCTTCAGTAACACTGCCAAACTGGTTATAAAACATTCCAGGTGTATTAGCTGAAAATATTAAGTTTTCTAAAAAGGGCTCCAGGTAGACTTTTCAAGGTATTGACTTCAGGAGAATACTGGGTAAAGTCCTGGCAAGAGGAAAAATTAGAAAAGTAGCCCCAGATAGTTGGGCAGAAGTAACAAAGCACAAGGAGAAAAAGAGGAGACAGGTCTACTAAGCTTTGCCACATTAACACACACACACAGATCCAGGTACTGAGTATCATAGAACTCTCTCTCTCTCCCCTTTCCCCATGCCTTCAAATACACCAGCTCACACCACTGTCTTTTGTTTCCAGACAAAATGACGCTTCAGCCATAGTGAGCCACTGCAAAATCTACTGCAGGTTTAGCTGTCACAGTTGATGTGTGTTTTGTAAAAAATAATAATTTAGATTGAGGAAAAAATTAAGAATTAAAATAGCTTTAACCTTATGAGAATGTGATGAATAAATCTGTTAATCTTTTATGAACTGCTCAACCTTAGGGAAAAGGTGGGATCTATGTTGCCTAGCACATATGGTAATAGGGAGGAGAGAGGGGGGTCTCATTTAATTAGAAGTACCTCATTAGAAGTTCAGACAGAAGGCTAGAGAACTCCCAGTGATGTGAAATGTGTATAACACACTGGCTAATTATATTAGAGGTGAATTTTGTGGTGTCTCTGGCAAATAGGCATAACAAATAATAACTTCTGTGCTGCGCAAGCTCCGGGAAGTGAGATGGGGGCTGACAGAGGTGGTCTCTGAGGGAAAGGCTCACACAGAGTCCAAGGTCAAAGAGAGAGGACGGAGAAGAGTTCTTACAGGGAGTTGCAAGGATCCAGGAGAGGTGAATATAAACGAACCCTCTTTCTTTACTTTGCTTTAGACAACAAGCTATTTGGAGTTGGTCATTCTCCTTTGACCTGTCGTCTGCTTTATGTGTTTATGAAGTATCTGGCTGTACTGGTTATGAACTGGTGTTAAGTGGGGACAAAACACAAATCTATCTTTGACTCACTCCACATCAAAAGCAATAACAGCCTTTCTTGTTCAAGTCTGTGACAGGGGCCTGGATTATTTCATGCAGCTTGAATCTCTGAGCAACTTTGAGATGTCAGTTGGACCCAGATCACACCCCTTTGGGAATGATCTTCAACAAACAGCTGGCCAATCCTTTTACTGCTCTGGACAGACTCATCTTACCCTTCCCCGCCTTGCTCATTTCTCCTTGGCCTGCATGTTCTCTTACACCTTTCTGCCTCTGGACTCTTACCTTCCTGTTGGAAGCCAGAACAGCCTATAGATTCATGCTGGCTGGGCTCTGAGTCAGCCAGAATGTTTCCTAGGGGATGAAGGACTTCAGAGCAGCCCACATATCTGCAAGAAACATAAGGAGTCTCTTTGTGCCTAGCTCTGAAGCAGTCTTAAAGTAAGGCTATAGCTACACTTGAAGTGTGAGTGTGGTCGCAGCGCCAGCGCTGGGAGAGAGCTCTCCCAGCGCTGCACGTACTCTACATCCTCTACGGGTGTAGCTTGCGGCACTGTTTACACTGAGGCTTTACAGCGCTGTATCTTGCAGCGCTCAGGGGTGTGTTTTTTTTCACACCCCTGAGCACGAAAGTTGCAGCGCTGTAAAGCGCCAGTGTAGCCATGGCCTAAGATTTCAAAGGCCTTGTGTGAGAGCAAATGAGCCCCCCCACCCTCCGATAAGAATACCAATGCCAGGGGTCTCCCACATTGCACGGGAGTACCTTAACTACTGAGCTAAAGGGAATGAAGGAGGTCCTAGTTTCTCATTCCCTCCCCCCAACCCTGTGTGGCCATTTTTTGTGGCGTTATGAGCGTGTCATCAGGGCTTGATATGGTAGGTGTGCTCAGACGCTAGCTATTTCCCCCGCGTTTATGAATTGCACTAGGGCTTAGGCACCTGGCGCAAGGCAGTAGCACCCCTGTTCAGAGGCAGAAACATGGGCACTTTTACTGCAAAAAGTTTAAGCTCCAAGTGAGTCTAGGCACTTACAGGTTAGGCGGCAGCTGAGTGGGGGGGTTGTGTATGAATACTGATGGTGACGATGCACACTTGGTGTCCATGAGTGACATGTATTCTGCCAGCTTGCTTCCTGGGAGGTGGAATGGCTCGTGTGTGTTTTAGGCTGTTTTTGGTGTAGGATAGCTTGAAGAGAGAACTATTTAAAAAAAAAAAGTCTTAAGGGTGAGTAGTTTTCCTTCATCTATCTAGGTATGTGTCACAGTGGGTATGTACTGGTATCTCTTCACTTTTACCTTTATGTTGTTGGCCTTTCAGTGGAGGGACCAGGTCTTGCTCCTCTTTCGTGTAGTGCCTAGCACAGGTAGGCACCCATCCTAACTGGGTGTCACCACAATATAAATTATGATTAAAAATAGTAATTTTGTAACAAAATTTATTTTTGCTCTGTAGATACAAATCCCAAACATAAACAAAATTCCAGTGGAAAAATACTAGCCATCAACAATGAAAACTTATTTAATAAATAGAACTTTGGCATTCAAAATTCTAGCTGTAAACCCTACTATAAAAAAATTACAAAAAGAGGCAATAACCACAGAGCTAAAGGTGAGCCACCCAGTGGCACCTTTACTTTTTACACTGAATGCATTTTGATTAAGTCATGACAACTCTATTTACACATGAGGTATTCTGAGCGGTTCGAAAACAGAACCCAATTTACATAACTACCAGCCTTTGGGGACTAAGCCAGTACATATGTCAGCTGTGCTTTTAAAAGTCAGACTCAGGCCCTCCTCTCCACTGATTACCAATGAGATATTGTAGTTAATATATACAAAACTATCATTCTGATTGAATTTCCTGCTCACTCTTCCTGTCAGAAAAATTGGACTGCTAAAATCACTGAACTTACATGATGTATGCCTAGTACCTATAGCATTTAGTACATATTTCTAGATATTATGTAAGAGGCTCCTTACTATCAAAGCCTAAAAACAAAAGATCTGTAGTTAGAGCAAACAAGGTGCAATAATTACTGACTTTCTTCTAGCTCAACTAAAATGTATTGGGACTATATACATTTACTGAAGGCAAAAAAAGGCACAAAGGTATGCAGCAGTGGAATTAATACTGCTGATCAGCTATCATATAAAATTAGCCACTGCTTTGTTTTCGTATTTTAAAATTGTTGGTTGATTGATTCAAGCAATCGAAATATTTCCCCACGCGTCAGAAAAACCTGTTGTATCGATTCCATTAAAAGAACCAAATTCTAATTCCAGTTACGCCCATGCAGCCCCACTTATGTCATTGAGGGTAACCTAAGTGAGGGCAAAATTCAGGTGTCAGGTAGGTACCTGAAGAGGGATTTCCATCCTTCCTTGCACCCTCTTATCTTTAAAATAGCAAGCAGGATAATTTTTTCCTCTAACTGAAAGTGGTAAAAAATCTTCAGAAACGAGCAGAGCAAAATAACTTTGGCTCTTACAGCTACATCTATTGGCAGTTTTAAAATGTTGTCGCCTGAGTTGGTGATTATAGCAACCACAATAAGTTACAGAAGTACATCACTATAAACCTACATATCTGAGGCTAAGAATCTAAGTTGTTTGCACAATTGAGTTGAACTACTTATATACAGTAAATACATAGCATCTTTTATAACTTGCCCAAAGACAACTACTTTCCAAGCTATTTTTAAAATACATTCTTAAATACAGTAGTTATTTACTGTAAGTATCACTTAAAAGGACTGCAGAAGTTAAACTGAAACTACACAAAAATGACTGTACTTGTTTCTCTTTAAGTCCACTAATAGGCAGAATGGTACAGTACCCACTCAGACTTTTTTTAGCCCTTGAGATTGTCTCTAAGTTATGGCAAAAAGTTGTCATGACTAAATCAGTTTCAGTAATGCCACTGTTAACATCTGTTAATCAACCATATCATTAAATATGTTGAATGAGACCACACACGCTCTACTTTTTAACCAGTTAAACAGTCATGCATATCTTACTTAGACAAAGCTTATTCTGTTTGGAAACATCTGTAAACTGACGCATATATAGCAATAGCTCCTAACAGAGCAGGCCCAATTTTAAGAAACCAAAGAAGAGGAAAAATACTTATTCTTTGTGGTCACTTCATTCTAACCTTATCAGTAATTTGCATCTTTGGCTCATCACATCTGCCATTTCTCTCCCTGCTTTAATTTGACTGAGGCAGATAAACTCAGTGTGTTACTTTAAAAATCAAGTGCTCTGTATTTTAATGTAAATAAAATTGGTGCTCTAATATAACGGAGAGAAAAAAATGCAGCATTATAGCATCATCATTCACAATAGTGCAACTAAAAAAAAAATATCAAGACTTTCATACTGGTAGAACCTTCTATCATACTCTTGAATCACAGAACTTCTTTCCAAGGATTTAAGTGCTTTATAAACATTAATTCATTAATCACAACTCCCCAGTGCAGTATCCCCATTTTTGAGATGGGGAAACTGAGGCGCAGAGGTTAAATGACCTGCTGAGCATCACAGGGAGGACCTGGCACAGATAAAAACAGAATCTGCTGTTCCCTTCTGTAACACTACACTACTATCCCTCCAATATGTGCTTATGTGATTTAAAACAGCAATACAATTCCCTTTTATAGGCTGATTTTTTTTTGTCCCGTCTGCTTATTGAAGTATGGTGTTGCTTAGACATGGATTTCCTCCCTTTTACCCCACCAAATACTCTTAGTTGACTGTCTGAAGTGAAGATGTTGTATTCCTGACACTAGACAAATTTGCTATAAACACAGGATTATGACTTCACTTCAGGGTCAAGCAGAAAAAAGTGAGTTATATAGAAGTAAGTAGTTATTAAAACTACTAATCAAAACAGCAACCACTAAGTTATAGGCAAAAGATTCCTTATTTTCAGTTTTGCCCTAATGTGAAATTCTCTCTTTAAAGTTGTGTCAATAATAATTCTACAAACTACAATTTTTAGGCAATTAAAAAAAAACCCTAAAAACCAAGGGGCAAAAAGATAGCTTCTTTCTTAGCCCCCGAATATTTTTTTAAAAAATGTAAAGATTACGCTGTTCAGTTGTAAGGCTGGAAGACTTAATGCTCCCAAAGTTGCTGCTTCAGTCTGAGCAAATCTGCATTTGAAAAATACTGAGAACCATTAATATAAACACTAACAGATTTTCACAGATCTAGGCCAGGTGGAAGGACAGTTTAGCAAGTAAGACTTGTTGAATAAATAAGCCCATGTAATAGTTAGAAAAGACTGACCAGAAGATTTTTAAATCACTAAGTTCATAAGAATGACATTTAAACTCTCCTTGTAACACAAAACAGAAGGCTGAAAATTTCAACGTTAAAATCAGCAATGTCAATCCACATTATCCTTAAGCTATTTTTTCTGTTTTTAACAAATGGTGAAAATTAAATATAGATATTAATGTCAGAAAAACCAAATAGCCATTCCTTTACCACAGTTTGCTATCTTCCAGCCTACTTTGTCATGGCCCATAAGCTTACTAACAAAAGATTTCTAATGCTGTCAGCACTGTACTGTCAGCTGTAATAACTCCACAAGCGAGCTGCAGCTATTTGCTCTCAAACTTTTTCAATTTTTAAATGTTTGCAATCTTATGCTTGATTCTCATTGTCTAACATTAATAATGCAGCTTGGCAGCCATTTTGGCCAGGTCAGCATTTGAAGGCAGAACTTATTTGCTATGTTTGTCTCCAGTGAAATAGAGGCATCCTTGTTTTACAGTTACCCAGCTAAGGGTATGGCTACACTTGCAGGTGTGCAGCGCTGGGAGTTCCAGCTGTCTTCGTACAGCTGTGTAGGGAAAGCTCTGCAGTGTGGCCACACTGACAGCTACCAGCACTGCAGTGTGGCCACATTTGCAGAATTTGCAGTGCTGCTGGGAGTGGTGCATTATGGGCAGCTATCCCAGCATTCAAGTGGCTGGAACGTGCTTTTCAGAAGAAGGGGGTGGGGTGGAGTGTGACAGGGAGTGTGGGGGAGACAGAGAGTGGATTTTTGGAGCTGACACTGTGTCAGCTCCCTGCCTTGCAAGTTCTAAGGACTGGAGGATACACAGCACCAACCTTCAATCATTTTAAAAGTTTTGACCCTTCCCCCACCCCTGTTATTCACTAAATGCAAATTATGCACTCCTAAATAGCCTTCAGACCACATAAGCAGCTGCTCAACACAGACTCTCCCCTCCCCTCTCTCCTCAAGCAAACAGCTGTGAACATTCCAAAGCAATTCCCCTGCCTGCCTCCCCTCGCTGGAGCAAACAGAGCTGTGTTTGTTTTTTAGATAAGCAGCTCCGGGAAGCCCGGAGTTCAGCCACTCTTCCGGTTTGTTGTGAACAGGCATTCTGGGATACCTCCTAATACCTTGGAGGCCAATTACAGCGCTTTTGGTGGCCACACTTGACGAGCAGCGCTGCATCACCAGCGCTGCAATCGTTATACCCCAAGCAGACCAAGTGTACAGCCAGCGCTGCAGCCAGGGAATTGCAGCGCTGGATGTGCCTTGCAGGTGTGGACAGTTACTGAGTTGCAGCGCTGTAAACCCACCGCCAGCGCTGCAACTCTCCAGTGTAGCCATGGCCAAAGTTCTGATCACAGAATCGTTTTATAGGAGTGCTAATATTCTATCTGTCCTGCAGGGGCAGTCTTGCACTGGATAACAATGTGTTCCTGTATTTTTTTTTAAAGTAATCTTTTCCTGCAGGACTGGAAAAATCTACAAGTCCTGCACACCACACAAAATGATAGAGTCTGCCAATAACATTCTGAGCTTTCAGCACTAAGAGGCAGAAAATTTTATAGGCCCAGATGCTGCAAGATTTGGGTTGTTCATTACCTTCAGGTGGCCTGCAGGATTGGGCCCTGGATATATAGGCTGAACACATTTAAAACAGAGGTTGTAGACAGAAAATAAACTACAGTACACACAGGGCCGGTGCTACCATTTAGGCGGACTAGGCGATCGCCTGCGGCGCCAGGATTTGGGGGCACCAAAAAGCGGCGCCCTCCAATTTTTGTTTTTAAGTGTTTGAGTGGCCACTCCGGAAAGGGAGTCTGAGCTGCCACCGGCCGCCCAGGGGTTCCCTGGGGTCAGCGCGCCGTTGCCGGCAGCCCAGGGGTCCCACTGCGCAGTCGCTGCTCCCGCCTTCCAGGCTTGCGGTGCCAATCAGCTGTTTGGTGCCGCAAGCCTGGGAGGAGAATTAGAGCAGGACAGCGTGCTCGGAGAGGACATGGAGCAGAGGTGAGCTAGGGTGGGGAGGTACCGCAGGGCTCCCCGGCCCTGGGGGTGGGGGGCGCCACAGGGCAGAGAGGAGCTGCTGCAGGGCTGGGGGGACGCAAGGTGGAAGTTTCGCCTAGGGCGCAAAACTTCCTTGCACCGACCCTGAGTACACACACCATGAGACATCTCCAGTGTCCTTTTTTCTGACAGAAAGCCAGTCTTAAGACTTACAGCAGCTGGCTTTTGTGTGTTTGTGTCAGTCTTCATATTACTGAAACAAAGTTTTTAGCAACATGTTAAAAGATGGACATATGAGGAAGGCTAACATCTAAATCTGATGGGACCACATTCACATACAGAGTTTGTTTGCCTAGACTGTTGCTGGATAAAATAAAAACCCTAATAATCAACAGGGATCAGCTGCTGAAACCACACCTTCTTTCCCTTACCTAATCACAAGGCAATTATAAAAAGAGCAACCACCTTTTGTAGTAGTCAAAGACCACCCCAATTGCAGTTTCCAACATGATGTGTTTTGCAGAAGTATCTGGCTCCACGGTCCATTTTTTCTCTACACCTTTGGGTGCTTGAACGTGTCACTCCAGCCTTTGAATTCAGACTGTGCAACTCCAACTCCGAAGGAAAGTAAGTACAGTAGTAACAATAATGCCATTTTCTGAGACTTTGCTTTGATGCCGGAAAACAATATAACCACACAGATTGTTTAAATGAGCCATGAGGGAGGAAATAAAATCCTACATCTCTAATGGGAACATTCTTCACAGCTTGGTCCTACATTCAATAGTTTGGAGAACACAGATTTTCTTGAGATCTGTACCACTCTCTTCAAATTAAGATTTCCTCACCATCCCCCAAATTAAATATGCACAACCCTCAGACCCATCAGACACCCATGTGCAGCTCATATACAGTATGCAATCTTCCCATATGGCTCCTTCATCGAAATGCAAAGATCTGTAACACAGCAGCATTTAATAATGTAGTCACTGCTGTGAGACCAAAAATTTATCATTGGGTAATGCAGTTGTCTCCCATGTCCTGAGCATAACGGTCTGATACTGTAGTCCTCAGTTCATCAATATCCTTCCGTAATTGACACACCTCCGAGAGTTTCTTGGTGAGAGTTTCTGTGCTGTGGTAATTCTCATTCTCTTCAGCTGAACAGCTCATTGCTGTGAAAAACAAGACACAGCTAGAGCTTAGCATGCAACCACATGAAAGCTTACACATTCACTCAATTCAAAGAGTGCACATTTGGTTTTTAGTTAGTGATACCAGGACAAATCTTGCTTCAATATAATGAAAAGCCATCAAAATGCAGTATTTAGTGCACTTAAAACCATACACTATTCCTTTTTTGAATCTAGCGTAGCTCTTTCAAAGTGGCAAAGGAAAAACTTAAAGGGCAGATTGACTACATGACTTTACAGGGAGCTCCTGCCAATAGAAAGTGTGCTGGGTGGGATGGAGAAGTGGTAGCAGCACAACTTTCTCCCCAGGAGTCTGGTGGCAAAGAGGCACAGCCCAGAAGCAGCTGATGGCAGGTCTGGGCAACCTGGTGGAGGCCAAGGCATACAGGATGTGTTGTTTCTGTAGCCTGGGACATCTCGAACAGAGATTCAATTTACTCTCCCCGAGACCTCGCAGAGTAAAACCACCATTCGGCCAACCCCTTCAAATGTAGCGGAGGGAACAGAAATCAGAAGTACACACGTATCGATCCCTGCCCCCACACTCACTAATCCATAAACATGGCTGGTCTGCAACAGCTCTCTATTAAGAATTAGTGAGGTCCTATAGTATTTTCTTTAACTGATATCAGCTCATGTTGTGATCCTACTGGATCTCACAAAATCAAGTCAGATTAATAATCAGTTGGGCTATCTCAGTGCAACACCTATTTGCTTCAGGAGGAGGATTCTATTAGTAGTAAACCTGTGTTACTGAAAGCATCCCTTTTGGATGTGTTGTAAACCTGGAGTTTTGACTACTTACACACCTCTGCCCTGAAACAATGTGGTCTGAAGTAACACAAATTCGGATATAACACAGTAAAGCAGTGCTCCAGGGGATGGGGCTGCTTTACCGCGTTATATCCGAATTCGTGTTACCGCAAGCAGTTCCTCAGCTCACCTCTGCTCTGCCTCCTCCCAGTCTTGCTAGGCCAATCAGCTGTTTGGCACAGCAAGCCTGGGAGGGAGGGGGAAGCGGAGCTGTGGCACACTTGTGGGAAGAGGCGGAGTGGAGGTGAGCTGGGGCAGGCGGGCCACAGCAAGTAATGGGGTGGCGCAGAGGAACCGCTCCCCGTCCCAGCTCACCTCCGCTCTGCCGCCTCCTCCTCCCCGTACGAGCACAGTGCTCAGCTCTGCTGCTCCTCCCTCCCATGCTTGCCGTGCCAAACAACTGATTGGCTCGGCAAGCCTAGGAGGGAGGGGAGAGAAGCGGTGCGCTCGTGGGAGGAGGCAGAATGGAGGTAAGCTGAGGGGGCCTGGGGAAGGCCGCAGCAAGTAATGGGGGGCACAGAGGAACTGCTTCAGCTCATCTCCGCCTCCTCCCCTGAGCACGCCACCGTCGCTCTGCTTCTCCAGGCTTGCCAGGCCAAACAGCTGATTGGTGCAGCAAGCCTGGAAGGGAGGGAGGGAGGGAGGGAGAAGAGGAGTGGTGGCAGTGTACTCAGGGAGGAGGTGGAGGCAGAGCGGAGGTGAGCTGGGGCAGGAAGTGGTTCCTCTCCCTACCCAGATCTAATGTGGTCTCACCTATAACACAGTGATATTTTTTGGCTCCTGAGGACCGCGTTATATTAGGGTAGAGGCAGTGATGAGCTCCCAAAATCCTAATAACCGGTTCCCTACCGGGTTCTCGGCGGCACTTCAGCAACAGGGGGGTCTTCACTCACTCCAGGTTTTCAACAGCGGGTCCTTCACCTGGAGTGAGTGAGGACACTCCCACTGCCGAAGAGTTGCCGAAGACCCGGTAGGGAACCGCGCAATGAGTACAAGCCCCGCGTGCCTTTCCCCTCATCTGACCCCAACTGCCCCCCTCAGAATCCGCAACCCATCAACTCCCCCTGCTCCTTGTCCCTGACCACCCCCTCCCAAGACCCCCTCCAACTCCCTAACCGACTCTCCCCGCTCCCTGTCCCCTGACTGCCCCAACCCCATTCACCACCATCCCGACAGACCCCCGGAACTCCCACACTTACCCCATGTCATAGCTTCCTACTCAGATTTGAACCTTAGCGTTCATAAAACGAGAAGCTAGCATGAACCCTCTAAGCTTAATTACCAGCTTAGATCTGATATCGCTGCCCCCAGCCAAGGATTCCAGGGCTTGGCTCCCTCTCTGGTCTCCCAAAACCTTCTCTGGG
>NC_133771.1:94497407-94643475 GCF_003597395.2 Chelonoidis abingdonii
CCTCCCTGAGCTTTTAAAAATCCGGTTTCCTGATTGGTCCTCTGGTCAGGTGTTTGGTTCCCTTTGTTAACCCTTTACAGATAAAAGAAACATTAACCCTTAGCTATCTGTTTATGACACCCCAACCCCCCCATTCCCTGTCCGCCCCCCCCAGAACCTCCACCCCCTCCCTGCCCCTTATCAAACCCCTCCTCCCAGCCCTGGACCAGCCCCCTTACCATGCTGCTCAAAGCGGCAGGAGCTGCCGAGCTGCCCAGAGCACTGGTGGCCTGCGAGACGGGGAGGGGCTGGGGGACCCTCAAGCGGGGCCGACAGGACAGTCCCATGGGCTGGATGCAGTCTGCGGACCGGAGTTTGCCCACCCATGGCCCCTTTAATAACTGGTTCTACACTGGTTTCTTGCGAACTGGTGCGAACTGGCTCCAGCTCACCACTGGGTAGAGGTGTACTTATTCAAGATCATATGGCACAGTAAGATTATGTGTATTAATGCCAGTATACTGGCTCATCTGCAAGTATGCTAACAACATATATAATTTTCTCCACGTCTCCTCCTAATCTGTTGGGTATGTTGTGTGCGATCAAACAGCTGCTGCATTTCACCTTAGAGAACATGGCACGACTCTATAAAGTGGTTCCTGATTATGATTTGGTCACAGCATATACATTTGAAAAGAGCTTTGGGATCTTTGTGGTAAGACGTACATGGGGAATTGCTATGCTTTAGCAGGCTGAGTTCTGCCCCTCCGGTATATCTTATAGCCTGAAGGACATTAACAGGAAATACTTAATAGCTTGGACTAGTAACTGCAAGATCAAGAGCACTTGAAAAATATACAAAGAGTGCTGTTTAGATTTCTTCATGGTGACCAGAAAGTACAGGTCTCTGCCAGCCTAAACTAGATTCCATTGCTATAGACTGTGTTTTCTCAATGTCAAAGTACAATATAAATATTGCATGATAATATCACTTACATCTGATTCCCAGCAGTAAGGAGAGGTTAGGCTCCTTGCCCTGAGCTCTCTGGGTGAGAATACTGCATAGTGCTTTCAAGTCAAACAAACAATGGGACATTTCTTTGAACAACTGGTCAGCCACCGGCATCTTTTCAGACACTGGCTGTCTGCACTGTTCCATCTGGCATAGCTGCTCCCTCAAAAAGGCATTCTCTTCCATTAGTCTTTGGTTCTTTGTGAAAAGAAAGAAAGAAAAAGGGCGGTGTCATTTTCTTCACTTAATACTAGCCCCACCAGATGTAGACTTCTCAAAAC
Source organism: Chelonoidis abingdonii (assembly GCF_003597395.2). NCBI lineage: Eukaryota > Metazoa > Chordata > Testudines > Testudinidae > Chelonoidis > Chelonoidis abingdonii. Next base: position 94,498,680 of record NC_133771.1, read on the forward strand.
ATTGCCCATACAAAAAAGCAGCATGTTTTCGGTTTCAGACCGTGAACAATATGAATTAAACTGAATGGACTTAAATAAATGCCATCATTTATCAACTGGCAGATTTACGGCCTACTCTGATTTTAAAAAATAAATATTAAAAATAAACCATCCATATCAAAGCTTCCAGGCTAGAGCACTCGCTCAAAGTGTGAATGGCAATAAATCCCCACCCATGTGTCTGTTTCATTCATTTATCGGGTCTTGTCATTAACCTAAACAGTAAGCTCTTCAGGGCAGGGACTGGCTCCTTACTACATGCCTGCACAGCACCTAGCACAATGGGGCTTGGTTGTGGTAGAAATATTTTTATAAGGGGTTTCTAATTACTTACTTCAAGCAGAGTTTTATTTAACTGCTGTATATGCCTTTCTTTTTCTTCAGTCTCATTTGTCATCTTCTGCATTGTCACTTTCCCTTGCAAAAGCTTTTCTTCCATAGACTGGATAGAATAAAAACAGGAATAAGTGCCTTAATTCTTGTATCTTGTCAGTCGTGGTATATAGAGATAAATTTCGTTGATTTACTGTACTTGTCATGTTCCAATTTACTTACTCGTCTATATTCACCACCTTGCTATCGGCAATTAAATGACTCAGCATTTATCTATAGGAACAATTTCCTCTAGCAGTCAGTTGAGGAGCAAATCTCTGTAGGACACTGACTATTTCTAATCAGAAAAAAATGTAAGTTACCATGATAGATTGCTACAGTAATATCACACCTCAAAGAAAAACCCTTAAAAAAATACGGATCTTCATAAACACAAATACCTGTGGATTCTAAAAAGGGAAAAAATGCATGGAGTCTAAAATTACTGTTCTTATAATTAATTCAAAGCAGCTATTTCCTTTTTATGAAGAGTGTCTTAATGCCCACTAAGTGTCAATTTTATGTTAATTTCATTGTGACTAACAAGATGAAGTTCTTTTCACCTTTCTTTTTCCATTTTTAAGAATATGGAAACAACCCCTCCTTTGGGTACTGGTGAATTTGATGCTAAGTTGAGATTGAAGGACTTTTTTGGCCTCTGATGGTAACTCTTGATATGATGCAGTTACTTTAGTTTTTTACATAATTATTTTTAAACACCTGAACTGTGCAGTGGGGGGTGAAAGAATCCTGATTAAACAAGTGGCTGCAAGGTAAAATAATGTAATAGCTTTTGGATCACTTCAGCTGTCCAAATGATTATCCCAGCAGTTACAAACCAGCAATAACTTTCTCTGCACCTATTGCTAATAAATACTCAGTTTCTCAGATTTGATTCCTACATTGACCAAAAAGATCAACTCCTCCAATGACGCTGAGTCAACAGCTCTTGAGTGTGCTTTAGTGGTCTCACCTCACTGTCTTTTTGACAGCTGACTGCTTAAATAACAGTAAACCCATTTTATAAAGCTTCTTAAGGTAGTTGAAAACAGAGATACAGGACAAATTTCACCCCTAATTAGGTCAAAGTTTTTGCAATATCAGCTCATCTGAGATAATGGTTTTGATCTCATGAGAAATTCACACCATTGCTTTATTTCCTTTGCCTAGCTTTAATATGTATCTCAGACATTCATCTAAAACACTTATCTGTACTTATTGTATGTTACTGTGATGCAACATTCCATGTTCTTTCTTGAAAATAGGGATAATCCTGCTCTGCACAAATATGTGGAATTTGTTAATGTTTGTATAGTTCTGAAAAGGTACATCACTAAATAATATTTCAGATTACGTGCATGCATCATGTTTTGTGGGTGGAGTGGGTTTCTAGTTCCTGCTTACAGAGGTTACTTCTGGGTTTCAAAAGACACCTCTGCATACATAGTTCCACCTGGACATATACTGCAATTCAGTACGATTGTAGTTATCTTTTGTCAGTATCATGTAGACTTATTTCACCACTTGATGATTTCCCTTATCTATGTTTATATGCTTTTGCAGGGTTATTTGGGTTAAATCCAGAAAGAGAAGCAGACAAACTGCCTCACTCAGAACATTAATAAAGCTGAGCTACTGCTTATATAAACTCCTAGTGCTCTAAACCAGACTCTTGCAAAGCTTCAAAAAGGGGGATTTTTTTCATGTTGGTAACATTATCGCTCTGAAAGCCCAGTGATATGCTCTCACAGTACATCCAAAGGTTCCTTTATATCCTTTGATCAGCATATTAATATGTAAAACCTGTTGCCCAGTTCCAATTATTTTATGTCAATCCACTCCTATCTTGCTCAAAATACAGTAGTAGCATCGGTGGCAATGCTGCATACTTTGTCACTGGTGCCCTGGCCTTGGGAACTCTTTTGATTTAACCTTTCCAGGCCAGTGGAACTCAAGATTGTGTTGTAACAAGAAAAATGGGTGCTTCATAGATTACTGCTTATGACACAATGCTAGCCCATGTATGGGATGGCATTGGCTCTTGGAAAAGTCCTGTAAAATGTAATAGAGAATTATCTCTCTCTCTCAGAATTCTAAGAGGCTGGTTAAAAAAATGTAAGCTTAATCATTCTTTATTAAGTTCTATAGTTTAATTTCAATAGGAACCTAATGGTTTCATCCCAGTTTTCTAACCATTTTTCTTGAGGATATGAAGAGCTCAAGGAGCAGAAGAGCAATAACTGAAGCAGCCACAGCAAATTGTGCTGAATTGTTCCAAACTGTACAGTGCTTTTGGGGCACAGAAAAATGCCCATGACGTTTTAGGATAAACTAATTCCTTTTATGACCTAATATGAAATTACTCTGAGAGTTGCATTCAAAGGCTAATGCACTAATCTACTGCCCATTTGACACCCAATAGCATAGAGCTTTTCCAAATGCATTATCCTGAAAGTAATGAGGAATGGTGCCGCTGCTTCCCTGTTCTGACGCACCAAACCCAAATAGAGAGGATCTGTCTTTCCTATTACGTTAAAATTTTGACTTCTAAATGGGGAATAATAAGAGAGTTTACTCTTACTGCTGTGCTAAATCACCATGTGGAGCCCCCAGATATTATTCATTTATATCAACTAAAAGAGGTTTTTACATTCAACAGTCATACTGAATGCATGTTTACATTCTTTGTTTTATGTTCATCCCATCTATGCACATTACAAGTTGGGTTTTTTTGTTTTTTTTTTAAAGACGTGTTCACAAGTACTATTAAGTTTTACCATTTGATTTTCAAAATTCTGTTTGTCATTTGTCTTATGTATAACTCTAGTCACACTCCATCAATGAATAGTCTGGAAATAATTTCACATACAGTTCTACATTGCACTGAATCATACGTATGTCATCAGCTCATGAGTCACTGGCATTTGCCAGGGATCACTAAAATTGGAAACCTGTATTAATAATTATTAATTCAACCTTGGGTAGGAAATTCATGCTTAAGTGCACACTCACATATAAGTCCACTGGTTTACCATCCTGGACACACAGTACTATGGTTTTCTCTGTCCCCTCCTGCTGTTTGACTTACTTTATACATTTTCTGTATGAAGTTAACATTCAGTTATGTTAATCCCATCAGTCATGATACACAAACAGCTCCATGAATAGGAACGCCAGATATGCATTAGATAACAAGTTCTCTGTACACTCTGGCTTTTCTATCCTTTTTAGTATTTATATTTTTTTTCATAAGGGAAATGTTAATTTTGTGACAATCTGAATTAATCATTTGAATAGGGATTTTAAAAAAGCAACTTCCATCTACATTTTTTTTTTCTGAAGCTGTACGGCACGCAAAATAACATCTCTCAAAAGTAACCAGGACGTTAATCTCTCACAATAAAAAAAACAGGAAGATCAAAACCATTACTTAGAGAGATTACAAATAAACAGGAAATTAAAATGGTCACAAACTGTTGTTTGGAGCAGGATTTGTTTTCATTTCAGCTGACACTTCCAGCAGGCAAATATCAAAGATCATATTGGGGAGGCTACTTTTTTAATAAAATACTGAACTGAAGATAAATTTATAAAGCATAATTTTAAATTGTGGATGAACTCACTGAGTAAATAAGATTCAAAAAGGTATTATTGGGCTGGTTTTTGCTTAACCATATTCTGTGCTTCCTGGTTCTGAAAAGAAATCCTCCCTCTTCTAGTGATGTTTAACAATTCACCTGCAATTTCCTATAAACTCCCAGCAGGAGACAGGAGAACAAGTGCTACATGATGACTGCTGAGGGCAGAGGTCAAGTAAATATGGACTGATGGAAACTTGCTGGCCAGGAACAAGCACTGAAACCCTCTTCTCCAGCCCCACAAAAATATCAAGATGGCAGGGGAGTGGAGAAGGAAAACGAAAAACAGTCCTGCCAAGATGTGAGAATTACTCTCAACTGTGAAGTCAACAAGCCTGAGACTGCTGATCCCCCTTTGGAGCTGCCTGTGACTCCTTATTCTGAAACAGGCTGGGGAGGAACGGGGCTGGTGAAACAGCCATATTTCTTCTCTCCCTTCCTCTCTCAACAGAAGCACAAAATGACCATGGAGGAGCACACAAGGCATCAGGCAGGTCTACAGAGGGGAATCTGAGTGCTCTGGGGGGCTGACTCCACAGTGAAACAGGCTAGAGAGCTTCTCAGCTTCTAAAGTTCAATTTTTGTTCTTTTGGGGGTGGTCTGATGGGGTTTGATCCAAAGGCCACTGAAATAAATGGAAAGCCTCCCATTTGCAGCAGGCCATTAGTGCTTACCACCTGGTCCCTGAGGCTCACTGTCGATCTTTCAGAGGGGTGTTCATGCATCTCCCTGGATGCAAGTGCTGGTGCTCCACATCTGGGAGCTTCCAGTGGGAAGAGACTGTATTATTTGGGTTGCCACCAAACGGGGCAAGGAAGAGCTGCTTACAGGAAACTGGAAGCAGATGTGTTTCAGGGGCAAGAATCTCTCTTGCAAACAGGAAGACAAGAAAGAGATCCTAATTTAAAAATAGAAGTTTTAAAGGAGAGAGCAAGATCCCTGGTCATGCGGAGTTCTGTTTGCACCACTCTGGGAGTAAAAAGGCAACTTAACACTGCCCTAAATACACAGCTGAGGATTCCCCAGCCCTGCCAAATCCTTTGTTGGCATAGAGCTGGCATAGCTAGTTCTCCACCAGACCCCCAAACCAGGAGTATGTGTGGAGCATGCTGCAATCCGGCTCTCCCCCCCCGGCTGTTGGCCCTGAGGGGGCCATTGCAAGCCAGCATTTGGAAATTGCTCTAAATTGGGCCAGGAGCTGAACTGGCCCTGGTTACTTCAGGGATCTGAAAGGATTCTATTTTGCTGCCTTTGGTGTGCTGACGGATACCCCATTGCACCTGAGATCCTGGTCCTCAGACCTAGCTTGGTTTTAAACTCATTCTGACCCTCACTTATTTGCTAAGGGTGAAAGTTTTCTACATTGCACACCCAGTACTTATGCAGCAGGTAACTGAAACTGACATTATCTTTATAACATTGCTGAAGATGCTAAGTCAGACTCTCCTTTCATATAAAACCAGTTTTCCCTGTGTAACTCCACTGCTTTCAGTGGAGTCAGACCTGACTCAGGATGGTGAGAGAACAGAATCAGCCGTCAACTACAGCTGACAGAACACTGCGCACAAGTGTCAGGTATGCAAGCTTTCTTTTTTCCACCTCTTAACCGTACAAACATCCCGTACTGAAGATACTGTTTAAAAATAGGCTGTCAATAGCAGCAAGTCCTGACAGTGGATATAGAAGGGCTACTGGGGCTAACTCAGGTTAGGGCAACGCTAGCCTTAGTACCAGTAAATAAAGCAGAGTTTGTAGCCACTGGCCCTAATCCAGATCAACACAGAATTTGACTCAGTGTAAAACCCTCAGCATATTTAATATCAGAGGGGTAGCCGTGTTAGTCTGGATCTGTAAAAGCAGCAAAGAGTCCTGTGGCACCTTATAGACTAACAGATGTATTGGAGCATGAGCTTTCGTGGGTGAATACCCATACGAAGTGGGTATTCACCCACGAAAGCTCATGCTCCAATACGTCTGTTAGTCTATACGGTGCCACAGGATTCTTTGCAGCATATTTAATGACTTCCACTGCTATGCCACCCAGCAGCAGGGAAGTAGATGGGATAAGAAGGTTAAAACTATAGGGGAACTGGACAGATCCAGGAAATACATTGTGATGGCATAAGTGTGTCAAGCTACTAAAGAGTCAGTCAAATTGATGGGTAAAATTACTCATTTATTTTATCAAAGTAAGTGAAGGAAACTGCTTTGTTAATAGGAATGCCAGATTGTTCATACTGTAGCAACTCATCAATAATGGCTTTTATTTCAAACCCATTCCTGTTAGATTTCCATTCATTCAAGACTGCAGTCTTAGAGCAACTGCTAGTGTTCAATATTTAGGTGTTTAATGTGTATTTCCTTTTCTTATCTGACTACAATTTGTGCCTGTCCCCTGACACGTTGTTAAAGAGTGTGCAGTCATACCAATAGCACCAAAAGTGACATAAGCAGCTCTGAGGATATCGGACATGACATCCTTTAGACCATCAGCATCAGGCAACTTGTAGGGAGGCAGTTTTCCACCTTATGCTGGGAATCCAATTTGTTTCTATCTGCAAAGTGCTAAAAAGCTTATTTTAAGTTAAGGCTACGGAGGTGTTCTACTTCAAGCTATTTGGGCAGAGATACAGTATCTTTGTTTTAATAGCACATTATCATAAACTGCAACTGCCTAAACCAATGGCAAAATATATACATTTCCTTACCTGAATTTCTATCATCATCCCAGCTATCTGATTTTGTTGATTGTCTATGACCTATAAAAAAAAAACAACCAGAAATATGACTAAGTACCATATTTAAAAAGATGATTGACCCTGTGAGTTTTAAGTAGAACAGTCTCTCTAATTTCTGATCTAGTGACCTCTTTTCTTTTATAAATGTCTAAACTGGAACTCAAATTACCTATTCTCAAAGAAGTAAATAACAAAAAACAAACAAACAAAAAAAAGAAATACTGCTTAATGCTCACACAGCAATCTTCATTATGAAATTACTAATCACACAATCACAATTAGTTTTTACCAAGAAACTGGCAGTAAGTTGTGTCTCTCTCTCTGTATTTTATTTGACCAAAAATAGTTTACATTTTCTTGTGCAACTGAGAATTCATGCAAAACAAATGCACTGACCCAAGAAACACATATGTTGAAGAGAAACCGGAATCAGCAATACATGTGAAAAATTAAGTGAGAGAAAAATAAGACAAAGAAACACAATAGGAGATTCTTAGGTTGTGGATGCTACTGACAGTTCAGCTAATCAGTTTCATGGACTGACCTTGCGGGCTTTCTCGTTCTTTTCTTTGAGGCATTCATTCTCACTCTGAAGCTGTTTTGTGTCCAACATGGGAAGGCGGATACCATCTTCCAGGCATTTTTCTACTTTCTGTTGCAAACTGCAATTCAGAGATAAGAATGGAAAAGCAACTCATCAATTTATTGGGAAAACAAGGAAACAAAACTGCAGTATGTTCTAGTGGAGGGTTTAAAAACCACTCTAAGCAACATCAACTGGTCTCTCACCAAACCCACCAAGACTTTACAAGTAGATTCCAGCTTCCTGTATAAGCAAACTGACAGGTGGGTAAGCTGTGTAAATCCTGGATTTCTTGAAGTCACCATGTCACTAACAAGAACAGATCAATCTAAATACACAGGAAAGTTTTATTACTTATCCAATATATACTCCATCTTTGTAATACTTTGCTGCCTGGTTAAAAAAGTAAATCCTGGACCAGATTCTGTGTTGCATCTCTTGAGGCAAGGCACTGGAGGTGCACTCAGAAGGAGGGGAACAACTCTGACTTTAAAACACCTTTGTGCTGCCCATTTTATGGGCTGCTGTGGGGGCTGAATCAGCTCCAGCATTAGTCAGAGCAGTCCTGGGGGTTGTTCTTACAGCAGCTTTACTAAATTTGCCTATGGGGTCCCTATGAGCTCCACTGCAGTCCAGAATTGCCAAGCACTATGGTCTATCATTCCTGCCCCCTATGATGGGCATGTGAGGGGGCAGCATAAAGCCACAAATCTCAACCATTACACTGTTTACGCACCAGAGGAATGTTCCCAGCCCCCTGCAGTTTGTTTAAAGCCCCTATATGCTGCCAGAGCTTCCCCCCTCAGCAGCTTTCAAAAATAAATGTATTTTATTACAGTGACAATCCTGTTTTCCAATACAGAAACCAGAGATGGTTTCAAATATGTGTAGGCTTTCAGGAGAGACAAAACCATCCCTGTAGATCACAGGGACACAAATAAAAAGGTGCATCAGCTGTAAGATGGAAACAATGTGCCCAGTGATCTGCCTGACTAGATGTCCCAACCAGCTAGCCTTTCACCAGTAACACACTTTTAGACTGCTACTGGCATGTACATTTAGGAAAGTGAGGGGCCCTGAACTAAAGCGACATCCACCCCAAATTATAAGAAATTATCCTTTTCATAACCTCTCCCTTTTGGCTGTCTTTAACACATAACTCCAATTGATATTTTTCCTTTAAAAATAATGCCTTTAAGTAGTATAAAGAATGTAACATACACCATAGTCTCATTCAATCATCCATCTGGAATTTTTCCATGGAAATCTGCCCAATTTGTTCTTTTATGATTATGTTAGGCCAGTGATAGGGCACCAGCTGCAGTTAAATCTCCCTGTAAATATCCGCCCACTTCAGAACAAATACCTCCCCCATTAGGAGATGGATGCAGGATTTTTAAATCTTTGACCCTTCCATGGTTAGTTTACCCCTCAATACATTTCTTCTGAGCTTTCCTACAGTCCAGTCCAGGCTTATTTATTAGCTTGGAATGCTGGGAGTCTTGGAACAATGCTCTTTTGCTGCACATGCTTATTCTGTCCAACCGTCACTGGGCACTATGTCATGATGCCAGCTCTCAGAAAAACATTGGTGATAGTCAGCCCCTCCTCTGTTATCATATCATTCGTAACATGATACAAAGGAAATCTCATCGTATTTCCAGTACAGTGTCAATGACTTTTGTGTCATACTGTCACCATCTGTGTGGTAATATATTCCAGTGTGACACAAAAGTCATTGACACCACACTGGAGTAAAGCTGCAAAGAATTTGGCAGCTTGAAACAAGTATGCTTCAACAGTCCCAGAGCATCATGTAGATATTCATACCTCTGCACTGTGGTGACCAGGTCTTTTTCTTTCTTTTTCTGACACACGAGTTGCAGCTCTTTCTCCCTACATTGTGTTCTAGTCTCTCCAAGCTTCTTCTCCAAATCGGTCACTGTTTCTTGCAGTTGCTTGTTCTTCTCTTCTAGAATGCGCAGCTAAGACATTACAGCCAAACAGATACAATGCTGAGTTTTGTATTGAGTACTTACTACAGGCCCCAGCTTTACACTTATCTTCGGAATACCCTTTTAGCCTCATTTTGACTGTTTCCAACTACAGTGCACTAAAGTCTATTATAATTATCCTTGTTACACTGTTAAAACACCTTTTTAACACTTTAAATATTTGTTTTACTAATCAGGTGGGGAAAAAGTGATATTCATATTGCAATTCAGTCAAGAGGAATTGCAAAACAATCAGTGATGGTGTGATCCGTGGCCAGAAAAGGTTAAGCATCCTGCAAGATAAATGACCTGAATTCAACCTCTAGGAACATATTGGTAGAAAATGTTTGTGTTTTGTGTGTTTACATATACATTGTTAGAGGTTAACAATGTAACAAAACTGTTCTTGTCTATGCTGTATTCTGTTAATTCATATATCAAAAGGAGATCTTAACATTTAAATGAACTGTAAATATAGTGATATCACTGTATTGATCTCTCTTTGAAATGTATAGCAAATCACCTGCGAATGGTGGAAAATATTGCCTTATGTTAATCCTTGTAGCTAATTACTGGTGATGCTTAGGAAATAAGCCCTACTTCAAAGTCTCAGTGATTGCCTATTGCTCACCTAAGAACTCAGAGCTGTCAAGAGAAGGCCTAGAACTATATAAAAAAAAAAACCTTTGGGGCATGATTCTTTTTATTTCAGATTTGCTTGATGCTTTACACAGGGGAAGCTTGAGTCCTACGACTGAGATCTCCAGTCCCACCGGGATCACCCTGAATATGAATGTTGGACTATATCCCATGGACAAATTCTGAAAGAGCTCTGCAACTACAAAGCTCACAATCTGTACTATAAAACTGATCTCAAAAATGTACTCATGTCTGTATGCATCTTTTAACCAATACTCACTCTCTTTTCTTTTTTAATACATTTTAGTTTAGGTAATAAGAATTGGCTGTAGGATGGGTAAGATCTGAAATATTCATTACCTTGGGAGGTAATGTGTCCAGTCCTTTGGGATTGGTATAATTTTATTCTATGATGAATAAGATTTTCAGTAATCCTCATCATATTTGACTTGGTTGTCTGGATGGAAGCCCAAGGCTGGGTTGCTTTAAGGGAACTGTGTTGGCTTCTGGGTAACCAGTAAGGTATTACAAAAGCTGTTATCAAAATCTAAGTATTGGAATATGCACTAGCTTTAGGGATTGTCTTTCCCATTCTTTACAGATTGCCCTAATTGAATAACCCCAGTGTGGCTCCCCTGGGACCCTGGTCACAAATGCATGTCACAGAATATATTTATATTTGTACCTCTTCTTTTACGTATTATTAAAACCAGATACTTCTCCCTTACCTGCTTACTCTGCCTTTCTACATCATCCAGCGTTGGCAGGTCAGCTAGATATTTTTCTAGCGTTTCAATTCGTCTCTGTTTGTCTTTGTTTTGTTCAGACTCTTTTTGGCATTTCTTTTTCAGGCTATTTATGTACCTGTCTCTGGTTTTAAGCTACAAGAGTAATAAAATTACATAATTTATTATGGTACAAAATAAATCTGTACAAGATAATGAAGAATCTATTTCCAAATTCTCAGAACTCAGCAGATCTTTAGAAGCTACATTCCTAGCCAGAAGTAAGTTACTACAGAAAATTACACCAAAGGGTCATTTATTTTGCTTAAATCCAGTATCGCCTACGCAGAACAATTACCCTCTTTCAATATTTGCATTGCGCCAAACATATTTGAAGCTACAATTATTTTACCTTGATTTATATGACCCACTGTTTGGGAATTGAAAACATCCTTATTTAACACATTCTTTTTTGTCAGTTGCCCACCATCTGCTAGGAAGTTTCTCACTATTTTGGCTTGCTCTATGTGCATGCCTGGGAGAACTGGAACAAAACTGTGTGGACAGTCAAAGAGTCTGCATTTTGCTGCAAGTCTGTATGAATCATTGCAGAGAAAAAACAGAGGCAGAGAATTGTTTCTGGGGATAAAGCAAAGCCTGGTCTAAGGCTATTGCAGAAGAGCTGTCTATGTTCTGCTCTTTTCCTACTGCTATCCAGGCAAACAGGACTGGTGTACATTTTTTGTAAATAAACATATTACACTAAGATAGTGGTTTCCAACCTTTTAATGCTCAAGTTCACTTTTTGAATCTAAGGGCAACCCAGGATTTACCCAGCCTCTTCCCTGAGGCCCTGCCCCTTCCCCAAAGCCCCGCCCCACTCACTCTTCCCCCCTCACCCCCAATCGCTTGCTCTCCACCCCGCCCCACTCACTTTTCACCAGGCTGGGGTAGGAGTTTGGGAGGGAATGTGGGCTCTGGGCTCGGGCCAATGGGTTTGCAGTGTGGGAGGGGGCTCTGGTCAGGGCATGGGGCAGGGAATTGGGGTGCAGGAGGGGGTGAGGGGTGCAACCTCTTGGCAGGAGTTTGGGTGCAGGAGGGGTCTCCAGGCTGGGGCAGGGGCTTGGGGTGCAGGATGGGGTACAGGGTGCTGGCTCTGGGAGGGGGCTCAGAGCTGGAGGTTGAGGTACAGCCTCCTGCCGGGCAGCCCTTGCCTCTGGCGGCTCCCGGTTGGCAGTGCAGCATGACTGCTGCTAAGGCAGGCTCCCTGCCTACTCCAGCCCCACACCACTCCTGGAAGGGGCCCCAGCAGCCCCTGGGGGGCAGCGAGGGGCATGTGGCTCTGCACCTCTGCAAGCACTTCCCCTGCAGCTCTCCTGGCCAATGGGAGCTGTGGGGGCAGTGCTTGCAGGCAGGAGCAGTGTGCAGAGGGAGACCTCTGCCCCACCCCCAGCCCTGGGGCTGCACTGGCCACTTCTGGGAGTGGCATAGGGCCAGGGTAAGGATTCTGCCTTAGCAGCAGCCACACACTGCCACCAGAGATCACGATCGACTGGGAGATCCTCTAGGATTGACCAGTCGATCGCAATCAACCGGTTGGTGACCACTGCACTAAGAAAATACCCTGATACTATGCCACCAATTTGTCATCCAAATGGAAACCTCTCTGCAAGACTCTGAATTTTTGCTGCTCAGCCTAAGGGGCAACAGCTCTGTTTTTGGGCTTTGATGTTGTATACCATCATACCACATAGCCACTTTTACTCCCAGCTCTTGAACTTTTCAGGTACTTATTCTGTATAACTTGATAATGCCCTACTTATAAGTTTCTGGATTTTTTTTTTTTTTTTAAACACACACATGCTTCTGAGTTTCTTGGTTAAATACTATGCTTCAAAGCCATGTATACAAGAAACTGCATGGCCTCTGATAAAGAGCACTGGACTGGGGGTCAGGAGACTTGGTTCTATTTCTGCTTCTGCCACTGACCTGCTGTGTGACACTGGGCAAGTCACTTCACATCCCTGTGCCTGTTTCCCCTCCTATCCTTTGTCTGTCTTGTTTTTTGGGCAGGGACTGTTTCTCTGTATATGCTTGCAAAGCACCATGGAGTCCTGATTCACCTGATGCCTAAAGGTACTGCAGTGATAATAGGAAATAATAATCCCTAACTCTTAAACAGTACTTTTCATCATTACATTTCAAAGTGCTTTACAAAGGAAGTTACTATCATTAGGCCCATTGTACAGAGGGGCAAATGAGGCACAGAGGTGAAGTGACTCATCCAAGGTCACCCATCAGGCCAGTGGCAGAGCCAGGAACAGATCCCAGGTCTCCCAAGTCCAGTACTCTACCCACTACGCCAGTAACAGTGGTTTACTCATGATACTCTTCTTGAGTTACAAAGTGTTATTTCAACTCTTATTTTATAATATACACACAATATAAATGTTTGGTTTTGGATATTATTTTGTGCAACAGCTACAGGAATTTAAAACAACTTCAAATACATAGCTATCGGGACTAAACCTAATAGGAATCTGAGCCAAAAATTTGACCTTGACACAGTCCAACAACTACATCAGAGGACATCACAATGAAATATCAGGTTTGTTAAGGCTGACTTTCTACAGGAATCTTAATTTACCATCAGCCTGCAAAATACTTTCTTTGCTATGTTTGATAACCAAGATCTGTACACATACATGCATTCCTGGTACTTGCTTTATTAACAAGGATTTAAAAAAAAACAAAACACGACTACTCAAAACCTGTCTTCTCACTTAGGATCTGAATTAAGGAAAACTCTATCCATATTGCTCAGATCAACAGCCTAGCAACTTACAGGATTAGAAATACTTGTCGCTATGAATAAGTGTGAAATTTAACCCTTTAAAATATCAAATACAATTGGTGTTTCTGTGTCTAGTGATGGAAACATCCATCTTGCTGAAAAACATATGTTATGTGTGACACTGGCAATGTCAGAGTCTAATGAGGGAGTCTATAAAAGTGTTTAGTAGCTGACAACATCTGAAAAGCTTTTCCAGGGCCAATTTTCTAAACAAGTCAGGAGCCTGGGGGCTACAGGAGGGCTATATACACATTCTGTTAAGTTTTAAGATTAGTTTTGATATGAATCTCTTAATTATCAGGGCCTCAAAAATGGGCTGTTCTACGACATTTCTTACCAGGTAGAACTCAAAAGTATTTGGAGATACATCGTAGAATTAGGATGCTTCCCCCAACTTATGACCTTCCAAAAATGCCTTTGCTCCTCTGACATGTCATCTTCCTTTAGGGGATGCTGGCTTTGTGATTTCTTCAGTGAGGTTTTGCACAACTGTTTCATCCACTAAAATCCTCCAGCATTTTCAGGGACAGACATAGTGCCTTCTCCACATCTCCCATTTCCCTCTTGCATCCACAACCTGACATTCCTCTCCTGCAATCACAGTCTGTAGCTTCTCTTCCTCAATTAGCTAGACTGTCAGCCACTGATATTCCCCTTCCTTGCATCCCCACATCCCCAATTTCCTCTCCCCACATCCTAAAGGATTATTTTTCCTGTAAAGGTCAGCCCTCAACAGTGTTAATGTCAGTATTATGGTGAAAACTTAATTTTGTCCTCTTGTATGCGGTGGGGGTGGGGGGTTTGAATGAAGGGGGTTCCCTTACTAGTAGTTTGTTTCAATCCCCCACGCCTTGCCTTGGGATGGAGATCCCTTCCACGGCCTTTGGGGAGGAGGAATTCACCGAGAAATCACTTCAACACCTCTCTCAGTAATGATCTGTTTTATCAGCAAATAGTTCCCCGGATGAGCAAAATAATTTCAGCACTCCCATCATCAATCCCTCAGTGACTGATTAGGCGCCTTCTCTCCTTTACGCTCTGACTGATCCTAACATCAGCACAGTGACGGTGGTGCACAGGGGTCATGCAGACAGGCTGCCTCCTGGACCTAGCTCCCAATTCAGAGTTCAGACCTCCTGTCAGCTGTGTTCCTACAGTGGCACATGCCCTTTCTGGCCCTGCATTTCCTCCCTTCTACAACTACAATTCCATCCTACTTTAATGCATTCATTTAATTACACAATCACGTATTTTTTTCCACAGGATCCTTGGCTCATTCAGTCCACAGGCTGGATGGGGCTTAGGGAATAAGTCATGGTTGTGTAGTAAATTAGGCGGCAGAGATTCTGCCCAACTCCCAGAACAGCCCAGAATCAGGAGCCGTCCTTGTCTTGCATTGTAACTTGTACGCTGCACCTCTCAAAGAGGCAGCAGTTTTTCACTCATGGATTTGGCACATTTGCTCTAGAAGGCAGAACAGCTCAGTATATGAGACTTGTGTCTGCTGTATTAGACACAGTGGTTCTAGTTCCAAACTTTCCACACTATTTAAAAAAAAATGTTCATTTATTCATATTAATAAGTGCTTCAAAACACATGAATTTTCAGACTGTTGGGCTGAGGCACATGGATACAATTTTCCTTTAAAGCAACACCCTGGGCAAACCTTATTGACATGAGCTGAAATCAGTGACAGGAACAGGTTGTAACTGGTTTCTGAATACCATTCAAACCTTCAAGAGAGCTTCCGATCCATTCATGCTGACACTGTGGTCAGCAATGGTAATTTTTCTATTGCAGACATCATTTAATGGAGTTTTAAAAATAAATTGAGTCATCAGTTTGTGTAGCGTATTTTAAGATGTAACCAGGGTTGCTCAGAGGATGCGATGTTCCTTCTAAGGCAGTGATCCCCAACCTTTTCGTCCGGCAGGCGCCAGTGGAGCACCCGCCGAAATGCCGCCGAATTTCCACAGCATTTTGGCGGCAACGCCTCTTGACGATGCCGCTTGCCGAAGCAGCGTCATGGAGAGGCGTCACCGCCAAAATGCCACAGAAATTCGGCAGCATTTCAGCGGGTGCTCCACCGCTGGCCAGGATGCAGGCGCATTTAGATGCTCCCACAGGTGCCATGGCGCCTGCGGGCACCATGTTGTGAAGCCCTGTTCTAAGGGAACGTGCTCAACTGAAAGTAAGTAAAGAAACAAAAATTAAGATTTCAATACACTGTCACAAGTCTTTGTGCTTACAAGCCTACCGCCTTTTCTACACCATGGAATTTTAACAGAAAATGTCCCTCTTTGGCTCGCATTAGGAACCACAAGACCCATAATGAAGATGGGTGATTTCAGCACCAGGTCATATATGCTTGCTGGAAGCAAGCTTAATTAATATGGTGCTGAAAATGGCAGTTGGAACAGAGAAAGCCATCTACATTCAGGCTAACACCAGTGAAGCTGCCCACAGTTTTGTCATCCCTTCAGGAAAAGCTAATGCTACCTCAGTGAGTTGTTTTTACTGTTCCCTCAGCCACTATTATCTCTCTCCTGTTCTGAATGTTCCACTTTAGGGAGGACAGCAACACAGGCCTTTTTTAAAAAAAAGGTTTCCAGAGTTACATCCATATTAACAAATTACAATCCATGTGGCAGCCATGTTAAACTCCTACAGGTTATAGTACTTGTGGCGGTATATAGCATCTGTTTGGCTGTTATTATTTGTTACCTGGATTACAGTTACACCTAGAGGGCCACTGCAGTAGGCACTGAACACACGTACAAATAGCAAGACTGCCCCTGTACAAGAGGGGTTTTTTTAAATCAAAAACCAAAAGCCCTCATGCTGCCACTCAGGGCCGGCTCCAGGTTTCTTGCTGCCCCAAGCAAATAAAAAAAAAAGGGGGGGGAGAGTACCACCGCCGAAGCAAACAACAACAACAACAACAACAACAAAAAATGGAGTGCTGTGCTGAAGGAAAAAAAACAAACAACAACAACCCGGAGTGCTGCCCCTTGAAAAGTGCCGCCCCAAGCACATGCTTGAAATGCTGGTGCCTAGAGCTGGCCCTGCTGCCACTCTGTTGACATGGTTAATGTTTGGTACACTTCTACTGGGCTTGATTCAAACTGTGATACTCCAGTTTCACCCAGTGCAGCGCCACTGAAATCAAGTAATTATGTAACACAAAGTAACACTGGAACAAGTGGTGAATCAGGCTCGGCATGTTTAAATGCCATATTGTGGATGGACTATAGATACCACAGGATAAATAAGAACCTAAATATTAGTTGCTTTCTGCTTAAAAAGTTCTGATGCAGTCATGGCATAAAGGTGAAATCTAAACATGAAAGCCACTTACTTTCTCTTCCATCTTCTTTTTCTCTTCACTGGATTTGTTTGAAATTTGCTTGAGAAACTCATTGAGTTGCATTTCCTTATTCTCAACTGATGCAAGCTTTTGCTCAAGCTCCTCACAGTGGGATACTGATCTTTCTGAAAATGGAGCTTGCAATGATGTGTTCTCATATTGTGAATGCTTTAAAAAAAAAAGAAAAGAAAAGAAAAAGTACAGTTAAAGTCCAGCTGACAATCTTACATAACCGAATGGCTCCTAGAGAAAACCCTCTTACTTGGTAGATTGAAAAATACAGTGCCTGTTTTGGAAAGAAAATGCACATATGCTACAACATGTTTTCTGAGGAGAGGTGACACAGCACAAGCTACGAAAAATAACTGCACTGGTGTTCATTAGGCTACATCTTCACTACAAGCCCAGAGATTCCCCTGCTCACGTACACATACTCATGCCAGCTCTCATCAAGCTAGCACGGGGGTAAATAGCACAAGCAGGGGAATCGCACCTCAAGCTCGTAGGGAAGGCATAGCCTTATATAACACATTTTTTTGTATACAAATAGAGTGGGATTTAATTTTCAGTCAATATTGGATGTCTGAGCATAAGCATGAAAAAATCAGCTAATACACCATGAATTTCTGGAAGTTATACTTGGTGGAGCAGGAGAATATCTGAATTTGGCAATCATACCTTAAAATGAAGAATTATGATGATCTCCATAACATGCTTAAAGGGACAGGGTAATGTCAAATTTGGCCCCAAATTTAGGTTTTTCTTTTACAGAAAACCAAGACATCCGTAGTGTTTCCAACCCCAAACACTGCATTAGAACCCCAAAAGCAAACCAGACTGCAAATGACTATGAACAAACCAAAATATTGCAATGGCGCTTACATCTTTAGAAGCTTTTTGAAAGAGGGTAAGCATTATTATCCCTATTTTTCTGATAGAGAAACTGAGGTACAGAAAGATGGAGTGACTTGCCCAAGATCACAAAAGTGGCAGAGCCAAGAACAGAACCTAGGTTTTATATCTGCTGCTCTACCTACTGCACTAAGTGGCCTCCTCATTTCACCGGAGTGAAAATTACATTTCTGTTTTCATTGTCCATGGTGAGAGAAGTGCAAGATAGAGACAGATAGCATGAGTGATGAAAAGTAAATTGCATTTTTTTTTTTAAAAGACTTGTAGTTTCAGTACTCTACATTGGAATTTATAAAGCAATTTGATTTTGTTAAAAGACATGATTTTTGAGCTGACAGCATCCCTTTAACAAAATAGAGAAAATATTCAGAATAATTTTTTAAATCTTTTCAAAGATTAAGCTACGTATTAGGAATACAATTAAGAAAAATAACTCCCAGGAATAGATACTGAATAAACCAATTAAAGCAAAAATCCTCTGAGCCTTGATTTTAAAAATGCTATTAATTAAGAAAAGCCTTCATTAATGTTTTACATAAAGTTTACTATTTACATGATTATATATAAGATTGTGTGTAACACCCTTTTCCTAAAAAATAAATAAAACCAACACACACCAGAACTTGCAAGGATGTTCTAACTGCCCCTTTCATGTTGAAAAAAAAATGTCAATACTTTTTTTCTTTCAAACTCATACCCACCCAATCTCTAATAGGTAACTATTTCAGTATAGAAAAGCATGTTCACAATTTTAAAATAATTTTACAAAATAAGGAGATTTGCAGAAGTGCCTACGACTGGGATTAAGCACCTAAATCCCTGAGGCACCTGAAAATCTTTCCCTAAATAATTAACAATGCATGGTGTTTCCATTTCAGTCAATGCATTTGTTAGCTTACAGCCATGCTAAATTCTCAGTTCCAACAAGACAATGTTCAGGTGTTCAGACTCCTCTTTCTATGGGCTTATATGTACACTGGGCCAGGTCCTCAGCTGGCATACATCACTATTGCTCCAATGACATAACTGGAGTTATGCTGAAGTACATGAACTGAGGATCTGGTCCGTTGATTGTAACAAGAAAAAGGTTAAGGTGATACAAGGGAAACAGGATAGGAGAATCTTTTGTCTACGCTTTTCATTGTCATTCTTCACTCCCCCATCTCCCTCTGGATGCATCTTTGGGCACTATCCCAGGTCCTACTTAGGTGTCCCTGCCAAATTTGTCTTCTTTTGCCATGCAAAGTTACTCCATTGGTACCTTGCTTGACCATCACAGCCCAGGCTTCTACATCTTTTCCATTTATTTTAAGGTGTTGAACTTCAGACAATATAGCTAACACTGCAATGTTACTTTTCTTGAACCTCTTCCTCATTTCACTTCATCTTTACCATTACCCTGCAACCTGTTTTAGAGATCCTTCTGCTGGGTGAATACTATGATGGCTCTAACCTCATTCTTCACAATACACACTTTTTTTCAGATTTCAAACACATACAATAGTAAAATTAATGTTAAGAACAAAAACACACTTTATATAAACAGTTGATTTAAAACTTGAAAAACACTTCTGCAATTATTGGGGGAAAACTACATTTTAACAGAACATTCTGAAATGTATGCAAAGTATGAGTATTAGGCAATATTACAGACGACAAACAATTTAAATGGTTTTACTTTTTGGCCTGCAATGAACTGTGAACTTGCCCTCAGGTATTTCTGATGCATTCAGTTAATATATATCGAAATACCTAAATGAAAATAACCATCCTACCTGTAAATTAGTCACATAAGATTCTTCACAATTCACAAGATGGCTCAGCCTGGCATGTTGAGCCCGTAATTCATTCTCCCGTATCTTCTGATGTAAACTGTTAATTTGTTGCTTCTGCCTGTAATACATAAAGCCAGATTACTTTGAGGGTGGGGAGAAGAGGAGGAAACCATGAATCTTGAAGATTTATGCTTCCAACCACTATAGCAATA
Source organism: Chelonoidis abingdonii (assembly GCF_003597395.2). NCBI lineage: Eukaryota > Metazoa > Chordata > Testudines > Testudinidae > Chelonoidis > Chelonoidis abingdonii. Next base: position 94,518,528 of record NC_133771.1, read on the forward strand.
AAGACCAACCTTCAACTTCCTTTGAGCATGTGAAAGAGAAAACTATAGGCTCCACTTGGTCAAAGTTAGATGTTTCACCATTCTGAATCTATAGTAAACCTGGGATTTCCCATTGCAGTCCATCTGAAATTAATCCAGATTTGGGCCAGAATTGGCGTCCCACTAGGCTATGACATACAGACGTCTGCTAAGATACATGGTCATATATATTCCCCATAAAGCATATACAAAATGAGCTAAGTTCAGCCTGGAGAATCCAGGTGGAACTCCTGTGGAAGTGTGTCTTGAGACCACCATGAATTTGACAAGTAGAGATGTCTTTTAAACCAGGGGCTAGAAAAGGGGCAGGGCTACACCTGCTTTTGCTCCTCTGGTTGCATATTATGCTTTTTTCACATAACTGAAATTTACACACCATCAGGAGGGCCGAGGGTAAGGGGGCAGAAAAAAGTTTAAAAGGAAAAGTCATGACCATAAAATAAGGATTGCAGTGTTTAACCTAAGACCCTCCTTTTAGTTGCTTTTCTGCTCACTATTTCCTCTTCTGACTGCTTTACAAATGCAGGGCCGTCCTTAGGATTTATGGTGCCCTAAGCGAGATTATTCAACTGGTGGCCCTGTTAGCTGTTTGCTCTTAGCAACACAAACATAAGCTTACAGTATTGGAAAACTTGCCACAGGCTGTTACTAAAACCAGTTTAACTTAATTAAGCACACTGTAATGCTGATGACTAGCACTAAAAGTAGGCACTATAAAAATTCTGATTTGACAGAATGATGCAAATAACAATTTTTTAAATTTGTCACCTTTATTGGAATTTATATGAAGAGGTATTGAAACAGGATTAGTTTTAAATTAAAAGCAATCTTTCTGGCGTTTTTGGCTGCAAAATCAGTAAATGTCATCGTATGACAAGACAAGTTATGTTTTCTTGTTCGATTGTAGATAGCAAGACTAGTCAAGCGTTCCTGATCATGTAGAGCGGAGATAGTTTTTAATGAGCTTTTAGTTTTGAGAAACCCGTCTCTCCTGATGCTTACCTGTTACAGGAATTGTCAGTTAGAATATGGGTGGCAAGTTGCTGGTATGAATAACTGTACAATGTCCATCATTGATTTGCATGTGGCAACAACTCAATTCTTCGTACCAGTTCAAGTCCATTTAAATCAAAATGATCACTGTGCTTCAGGAGGCTCTCTAGCGTCAGGGGTCCACAACGTGGTGCCTGCGGGAGCCATGATGCCCACAGGGGTTCTCAGTGCACCCGCATACTGGCCGGAGGATGAGCATCTGCCGAAATGTCGCTGAAATTCGCGGCTTTTGGCGCCAACGCTCTGGAGTGACACTGCTATTTCAGCGGCATGCTCATCACCACACACGTCCTTGCTCTGGCACCCGCCAGACGAAAAAGGTTGGGGACCACTGCTCTAGGTTCTTGCACTTTGCCATTAGTTTTGTCTTGTTTTCCTATTTCATTGATTTTAGTCCCGCATCAACCCGTTGCCAGCTGAATGATGCAACCCCAGGCTGAAAGCGGGTTGGTGGCTCAGCTGGGGTCTCAGCCGCCGGCTGCTCAGCCTGCTGCTGCCTGGGGTTCCTTGGTGGTCTGCAGGCCAGCAGGGTGCTGAGTGGGGACTGGCAGCTGGGACCCGCAGTGGCAATGGCGGCAGCAGCCGGGAATCCACGAGCAGCGGTGGGCTGAGCCATTCAGCCACCACTGCGTGTCATCGAAATCAGCTCGCGTGCCACCTTTGCACATGTGCCGTAGGTTGCCGACCCCCGCTCTATACACTAGTAGGAGAATGAGCATATTACAGTTGTTGGAGGGCTCTATTTAGCAGTATACCAGGGCTATAGAAAGTCAGTCAACATTTTTTGTTTCTCTGATGAAATTGGCCCCACTCCCTCCCATACCAAACTTGTCACATTGTCAACACTTCCATTTTCAGTTTTTGGCTAAGATATTGATTTTAAAAAAAATATATTCAAATTGAATTCAGGATTCTTAGCAAGCATTTTTTGGCAAAAATTTGCCTCAATGACGATCAAATGGCAACACAGTACTGCTTTTCATGCTTGGCTCCCGCCCACCCCAGCCTGCTGGGTTCAACGGTGCAGTAGAAGGGAGATAGGTGGAAAAACTGCATGTCTTGGGCAGGCAGAGTGGCAACAGCAGCAGCAAACCCTCAGGCCCATCACACACCAATGGGGCACCACCGCCGCTCAACGGACCATGGTGAAGTTAGCACAGCATCTGATCTCAGGGACGGGGCACCCATGGAGCCACAGCAGCTCATTTGCCCTGTGCAGCTCCCCCCAGATGGATGATCACTGCCAGGCCGGGGAGAGATGCACTCCCCGCTAGGGTGACCAGATCCAGATGTCCTGATTTTATATGGGCCAGTCTCGATATTTGGGGCTTTGTCTTATATAGGCACCAATTACCCCCACCTAGGGTGACCAGACAGCAAGTGTGAAAATCGGATGGGAGGTGGGGGGGCAATAGGAGCCTATATAAGAAAAGACCCAAAAATTGGGACTGTCCCCTATAAAGTGGGACACTACTGCTCACCCTACCCAACCCCCTGTCCTGATTTTCGCACTGCTATTCTGGCTATCCCCAGCCCAGCCGTGTGTGACCTTTCAATCCTGGCTGCCTGCGAGGAAGGTGAGATTATTTCTACGGTCATTCCTCAGCAGGTGAGGCAGCCAGCCTTCACCTCCCAGCATCTCACCCAACACAGCCCCTGACAGCCCTCACGCCATGGGAAAGGTCACACTCACAGGTAGGCATAGGCGGCAGGTTTGTATATTTTTTGGTAGTGCCCAAATGTGGTGCCGCCCCCACCCCCTGTCTCCTTTGTAATCTGACTATAAATGAAGCTACCAATGCGTCGCACCACAAGATTACAAGGGTCAATTAAAAGTGTAAAGTCAGAAGCAGCTCTTGCCTGCTTCAATATACGGTATTATATTTTGTTGCACTGTTGTGAAAGTGGGAATGTTCTTAATTTTTCTCTGAATACTCTTGTGGGTGCCTCAGTTTCCCCTGCAAGGTGCCAATTGAATGTGCTGAGGACAAGAGATCAGAAGAGATCCAGAAGAGACACAAAGGCTAGAGGGGAGTGTCAGTTTGGAGCCTCGGTGGGGAAATGGGAGAGGCCCAGAACTTGGTCTAGCTCCCACCCTCCAAGACGGACCTGATGAAGGGGTCCTGTTTTCTGTACCTACAAGCTTTATTTTAGACGTGTGATCCTGTCGTCTAATAACCTTCTGTTTTAATTGGCTGGCTGAGTTGGGGTGCAGGGACTTCTGGTTGCCCCCAGGACCTGCCTGGGCACACTCACTGCAGAAAGCGCACAGTGTGTGAGGGCATGCTGAATGCTCTGAGCGTCAGACCCAGGAAGGTGTAGCGTCTTGCTCGGAGACAGTACGCTCAGAGAGGGAGGCTCCCCCAGAGTCCTGACTGGCTTTATATGGAGTAGTCTCAAAGCATCCAGCATCCCCTTCCACCACCATGCACTTTCCAGAATTCCAAACAGGCACTGACACTCTCTCCTCTGGCCTTTGTCTCTTTTCCAGGCATTAGGAGGCCACCCTGATCTCTTTGTTCTCCAACCCCTCAGTTGGCACCTTGCAGGAGAGCGACCCAGGCCATCAGTTGTGTGGAGACAGGGTTTTGGCCCATTCTCTGTGCAGACGGACTCATACTGGCCTCTAGGGCTCACAACTATCACACCCCCTTATCCCACCATCTAGATCCTGAGAAATGCATAGGGGAAACTGACACCCACACAGTAGTCAGAAAAAACATTAAGAGAAATTCCCACTTTGAACACCTGTATACTTTAAAAGGTGTAAAATAATCAAGTATTGTGCTAACACAATGATACTCCAACTGATCACCAAATTTAAGTTGCACGTTTTTTCCCTCAAGTGAGGGCTCTGGGATGGGCTGGGACGAGAGGGTCACACTGCAGCAGGGTGCTCAGGGTTAGGGCGCTGGGGCGCAGGCTCTGGGGTGGGACAGGGCTGGGGATAAGGAACTTGGGGATGCAGACAGGCTGCCCAGGGTGGGGCCAGAGAGGACTCTCCCCCTGCTTACTGGCACGAGCAAGCTCCAGGGGAGGGACCCCTCCTCTTCCCCCTCCCCCCCACCCGCAGCACACTCACTTTGCATCACGGTCACTGCACATGCTCCTGGGACTCACCAGGTCCAGAAAGTGCACTCGCCTCCTAGGATGGGTACCGGGCAGGGGGTTGCCATCATGTGTGGCCTCCCCACCCTGCTGCTGCAGCCAGGTCGCGGGAGAGAGCTCCCACACCATCTGTGCCCTCCTTCCCCCTCCTCTCTCCCTCTTTCCCCCCCGCCCCCGGTGCTCAGGAGGCTTCCTGCCACTGCTCTCTCTAGCTTTAGGCAAAGCAACAAACAAAAGGAGGAGGCACTGGCTGTTTTCTTTGGCAGGGCAGCTCTGAGGGGGGGGCAGGGGAGAACCCGCTCCAAATATTGGTGGAGCACAGCCCCCCCTGAATATATTCCTGGTGCTGAGCACCTCGAGCCCAGCCCCTGCAGGTGAGTTCCTTCCCCCACCCCTTTCCAGAGACTTCCCAGCAGCCCCTCCCTCAGACTGTGCTGCATTCGGCTCTCTAGGACCCAGCAGCCCTGTTCTTACATGCTCCACTGCTTCCCGTCTGTCTGGGCTCCCGGCAGAGTGGTGCCCCCAGGCAGAGTGGTACCCTATGCGACTGCCTATTCTGCCTATGGCTAAGGACGGCCCTGTACAAATGAGCTATAGTGCATTTAAGTTTACACAGCACTGGATATCAAAGTTGTACAAGTTAAACTACTTTATCACTTGCACCAACCTTCCCTCCAGAGTACATGAGAGGCATAAATTATACCACTATTTATAAAACAACTGGATTTGAACTACTATGGTTAGAGGGCCAAACACAACCCTGGATGTCAATTTACAAGTCCGTGGAGTTACATCAGAGATGCGTATGGCCCAAGGAGTCCACTAATCTCTTTCCTGAGAGACGGGGCTTCCTATGGCCAACTACAATCAGCTTTGTCACACTGGCCTACGAAAACCTTAAAGGCACACAGATTCCTTGGCGGGACATTATTTAGAAACAATAAAAATTCTGCACTTATCTCATTCTTTGTATTTCTCCTCCATTTTCCCCTCCCCCGTCCTTTTTTCTTGTTTTGTGGTGTTTTTGGTTGATTGGTTGGTTTTGTTTTATTATACTAGGAGGGATTTGCTGGGAGACAGGATAACTGATTAAGTATTCATCTGTTCCTGCTGCTTATACATCACCTAAATTCACAAACCTGTTTGTGACATCACAATTATATTCTTTAGAGATTATAGCTGTGGTGAGTGGGAATAAACAGCAGGAGCAGATTAATGTCTAAGGAAAGAGATCCATCTTTCAGCAAACAGTCTAGCCCCCCTCTCCTTCCCCCACCTCCGTAAAAATTATAATCCATAACCAGAGTGGTTTCTAAATTGATTGTCTTCCAAATATTCCCAGGAGGCATCAGAAGGTTTTCAATAAAAGTAAAGCAGCAAGAAATGGAAAAAACATGAAAAGTTGGTTAGGGAAAGGAACCCTTTGATTAGTTAGGTAAGGAATCTCTGAGGCCAAATCGTGGGAGAAAAATAAAGTAAAACCAAACATACAAATACTCAATTATAGGGTTTTTTTTTTTTTTAGCCAGGAAAATTCACCCAGCTGGCCATGAGCAGACTGTGTCCCAGTTATTCCACCTCAAAGAAGAATTTGCTGCTTTAAAAAAAAAGTAAATTTACATGTCCCATAAATGTTTGTTGCATAAGCTGTGGTATGTATTATACATATCTTGGGATGTATGGGGAAAATATAAGAAAGGCTTAACTGTACAGCGTATTAAGACAATTCATTAAATATAATGCATGAGAATAAATAAATTTCAAGATGTCCTATGATACAATGAAACAATTTTTTTTCGCCACCTCTCCTCCTTCCCAGTCTACCTGGAAGGAATGAGCCCAGTTAACAAGGAATGAGTAACACTGGAAAAAATAAATTTGCTCTAAAAGAGGGGGAATGCTACAACAAACAATTTCGATTTGGGTCTCTATGCACTATTGCATTTCAAATACCAAATCCTGGTATGAAGGGAGAGAATTTGAAGGTAGAGAGTATATGATCTTTACTAGAAAGAGACACATGGCATTGTCATGAGAGAGATGATGAGGTCTTAGTAATTGTGACCAAGAACACAACAGAATTTATTAAGGATAGGCAGAACCAAGTTCAGCAAACTCATTTAATACGAGACCTCTTAACCTGAGGTCAAAGTGGGATGATAAAAGGTGAACAGTTATTATTGTGCATATTTATTTTATTAGAACATTTTCACCAAGTCTGATTTAAATTATGTAAGTAACCATCACTCAACTGTTGAAGCAACTGCATTCTCCTTCTCTTTTGATCCTATCTCAACATTTGTTTTAAATTTGCATTCCTGAACAGATACTAAACAGTTGAACTGAGCATTTAAAAATACTACTGAACTTCAAAATACATCACTTTTTTTTTTTTAAACCAATCCTCTTCCCACTAATCCCCAGAGGAAAATAAAATGAGCCAAATTAATCCCTGGTGTAAATGATTACAGTGGATTGAATTTGTCTCAGTACTTTGTGGTTCAAACTGCAAAGTGTAGTTAGAATTTATCTGCCATCCTAAAATCCTGTCAACAAACGACATCATGGAAAAATGTCCATGGATCATGTAATTCTTGTGCAATTGTCTTCCTGAAGATACACTCTCTCACAGTAAACTAACTTCAGGCCATAGGAAAACAAAACTACGAAAGTTGACGGCTATTCATAAACAAAGAACGAAAATCAGACACTATAGAAATATATTCACTATATGCATATAATCCTATAAGTCTTTAGAGTTCTCTGACAATGAAAGACCTCACACTATGTGCATTTCATTGCTGATGTTGTCATATGCTAGGATAGTTTTAATCTTTTGTTACCCCACAGCTGTTAGTATTAATCCACTACATAACCGCAGGCTATGAGGGCTTTGTTTAAAAAAATTGTGTGTAAGAGCTTCAGATGATCTCACAAATATATAGCCTGTGTGTGGCAGTGGAAATACTATACCTGATAGCCTGCCTGTTTTCAGCTAATAATTCTAGCGTTTTCAAGAAGACACTTTAGGCTCTTTTCAAGCCTCTGCTCAGATAAATGGCAACGTTTAATATCAAGGTTGGTAGGCCAAAAAAATTAACCAGTCTTAAAACAGACAGCTAGTTTCACCTTCCAGATGGAGCTATTATTAGACTAGGTCAGCTTTAATATTAATCACCTTAGCAGTGTCCTCTGTCTTCATAAAGGACAAAACTAGAGCTCACTGAAATTTTTTGTTTTGAAATCGATGTTTGGGAAAAAAAAAAAAAAAAAAAAAATCAAATTCACACCCCATTCCCCCATTCCCAAATTATCTTCTGTGGTCATCTCTTATTTTTTTTAATTCAGCTTTTTGACGAACACATGGTTTTTTTTTAAAAAAAAATCTGCATTTTTCAGCCAGCTATAGCTAAAATGTATATCTGACTGCAACAAAAACAATCTCATTCATTCACAGGACCGCCATTCTCTCATGAAAGGCCATCTCTGAAAATTCAATACAGAGTGTAGGAAAAAAGAAAAACACCAACAACCCTACTTTTAATGCATAGTTACTTCAACTCAGTTTTTCTACTGTGAACCAGAAGATAATTAAAAGTGTTTTTGGGTTGTTTGTTTGTTTTTTAAATCTCAGACTTGGCTTCTTGTGTATGCCAGCAGGATCAGCCTGAAGAAAAGGAACGAGAAGAAATGAATTGCATACCTCTAAGGTGCCAGTTAAAGAAGCTGCAATTCAAGGGAAGCAAAAACTGTATTTTTATATAAAACAAACACTGAGAAATGAAAAGCACCCTTTTGGGAGGGGTGTTTATAATATATATATATATAAAGGTGATACCTATGAAGAAATCTTCATTAAAAAGAGGTATTACTGTCTACTTTTGTAGCCAAATAATTGATACAAATATAACACTGAAGCTGCTTTTCAAAAAGATTTTAGTCTGCAAGACATCTCAAATCTTTTCACCTTTTCCTCAAGGCGTAAAGCTCTGATCTAGGAGCAGAAGAGAAAGCTCTGAAGCTTCTTTTTAACAACATGAAAGATCCTGTTGTACCCAGAATACCATATTGAATTCCCACAGAAAAATTCTGCCGTGTGGCTGTTTCGTTTTTTGGGAGGTAAAATGAATTAAGAAATGTGTTTTTCTTCAGACATGATCTGCTTGTTATATTCTGAGTATAGCAATATCTTTCTCTTCCCTTGATCTCCTAAAAAATTTTCAAATCAATATCCTGAGGGTACGTTCTTTGTTGGTCCCTTTACCTCCCCCTTCCTATTTAAAAAAAAACAAAAAACACACACACCAACCATCATTATAAATCTCAGAACCCACATTCAATCTTGATGTATCTGGCATGCAACCCAACTGAAGTCAAAGGGGTTACCCAACGCATGCATCAGGCTACACCTAGTTCCCACATATTAGATTCTCAAGTCCCAAATGCCACATCCTGATATACCTACAATAAACCTTTTCCTGAAAAGATGGGTTACCTTCTATTTCCAACTTCTGTAAAAGCTGCATGTCTTTTGTAAAATCCTGTTCTCTTTGCCATTTCGCCCCCAGATACCTTTCATGTTTGCGAACCACTTTCAGGCATCAACAAGGTCTTTATTCCTGTGGATCAGTGGTGCTTGACAGTGTAGGGGAGGGGAACACTAGCCATGAATGTTCATATAAGACCTGGTTTTATCTGGACACGTTATTATAATACATAGCCTGACAATACCAAATGTTGTTTTAGCTAATTAGAGGCTACAGTTAATATGTCTTAAAGTGTCAAGTAACTTACAAAAAACACATCTGAATCCAACTTAAAGAAAAAAATTACTTATAACAGTATATCCAGGTTACAAAGGAAATACACTTCTACTTAATACTATACAACGAAGAAGGAATATACAATACAGCCATAGTTATTCAAATGTCATGGAGGACACTGAAATTTCCCTGTTATCTAAAATTTTCATTGTACAAATTTAGTCAATGCATTTAACAGATGTTAAAGGAGATAACTCTATGTCAGATAATAATGTGTTTCAGAAATTGGAGACTGTGCTATACATAGCGTAGATTGGTGAAAACAAGATAGTGCTAACACACAGGCCAATATTAAGACTTCTTCATAACCCTTAGGACTAACCTATCCAACATCAAAGTACATGGTAGGAGGAGGACTTGTCTCAAAAGATCAGCTGCTTCTCTTTACATTCTGCCTACATTCATGCTTCCAGTAGGCAGAACAGCCAAGAGCTGGGGCCACCAGTTCTCACATATGGCAGAACTCCGGAAGCATGTTTCCCAGACCTCACAGAACTTGGCCACCTGTGGATTGCACCATGAGCCACAGATGTCTCACTAGACTCAGTCCAGCACTGGTAGAGCAGTTTTCAGTTTCCATGGTGCCATTTACCTTTTGCCTGAAGCTGTGTTCAATGGCATCTCTGGTAAGATTCATGGAGTGAGGTAATGTAGGTTCACGATGATTGGCTGGCATTCTGTGAGAACTGGTTCTGTTCTATAAAGGTTCTTATATTGATGTCATAACCACAGAAGCTGATTGCTTCACAATCATGCATTAAGTGACATGCTAACAACTGTCATGTATCAATCATTCTCTTTCCTGCTCCCCGAGAGAAGAATTGTGTGCGCAGGGAAGTGTTTTATTTTGGTCGAAATTTGTTTTTAAGACTTTTTTGTTCTTATTTTTAAATATACCCACTGCTGTGTGTTCACATCAGTGAAAGCAAGGTTAAAAAAGCGTGTCTTGCACTTGGAATTGAAAGTGGTGAGGTTTATGATGGTCTTTGTTCCCAGGTCTACTCACAGCCTATGCAAGAACTGTCTTTTCCAAGTCATTTGGCTTTGTCCCTGGCCTCACAGAGGAGATATGACAGAGTGGCAGCTCAAAAATGCCGCACAGTGGACAGGGCTTCCTGTTAAATGCTGCTTGATGCAAGAAAGGATACTGTGATAGGATGTCCACCCCACACAGGTTTGGAAGAGGTTTAAGGCAGCCAGGCAGGCCAATTAACTCCACAGTCACCTGGAGGAGCCAGGGAACAGGAAACTAAGTGACTGTGAGCAGGCTCACCTGTGCAGGAACGGGCAGGGCCTATAAAGCCAAGTAGCTGGCAACTGGGAAAGAGCAGTCTCTGCCTGGGAAGAGGGAGAAAGTTTGAAGCTGGTATTCCCAGAGAGAGAAGGAACCAGAGTGGTAAGAAGCAGTCCAGGGAAGGAGCACTGAGGGCAGAGAGAGGAAGCCCTGCACCACTGAGCTGAGGGTCCCTGGACTGGAACATGGAGAAGAAGGTGGGCGTGGGTTCCCCTACCAGCCACCGAGGACATGGAATAACTAAGGCAGCGAATGGGAAGACTGCCTAGGACTGCTGATGGACTGTACCCCAGAGGGCAAAGCCATGAAGGGTCCTGGAGTCAGAGGAGCTGCAGACCAGAATCGGACTGACAGTGTTCAAACCGCAGACAGAGGCGTCAGTCTCGAGAGCTAATGCCTAGAGCAGGGGTCCCAAACATGCGGCACGCAGGGTGAATTCTGCGGCCCGCAAGCTCCTCGCAGCCACCCTGCCCTCCCCCAGCGTTTACGAAGAGCGGCTCCGTCCCAACATGGACCAGGGGAACCTGCCTGCCCTGCCCCCATGCTGGTCGGAACGTGGGGAACGGAGGGGCACAGGGTCTGTGTACTGCTGTTCCTTCAGGCACCGCCCCCATCAGCTCCCATTGGCCGCAGTTCCCCATTCTGAGCCAATGGGAGCTGCTGGGGGCGGTGCCTGAAGCAACAACCACAGAGCCCCATGCCCCTCCCTTCCCCATGTTCACTTCCCGGAGCAGCGCGGGGGCAGGACAGACAGGCAGACAGCCTGCCCTGCCCCCGGTGTGTGCCAGGCCAGAGCTCACCCCCTGAACCCCTCCTGCACTCCAACCCACTGCCTTGAGCCCCCTGCCACTCCCCAGCCCCCTGCTGCATCCTGCACCCCGACCCCCTGCCCTGAGCCCCCGCCACACCCAACACCCGTCCTGCACCCCAACCCCCTGTCACACTCCGCACCCCGATCCCCCTGCTGCACCCCCAACCCTCCTGCACCCCAACCTCTTGCTCTGAACTCCCTGCCACACCCCACACCCCTCTTGTACCCCAACTCACTGCCCAGAGCCCTCTTCTGCACCTCTCCTACACTCCAACCCCCTGCCCTACCCCACTCCCCTCCTGCACCCTGCCCTGAGCCCCCTACCCACTCTGAACCCCGACCCCCTGCCCTGAGCCCCTGCCACATCCCACACCCCTCCTGCACCCCCTGGGGGCAGAGTGGGGGTGGGGATTTTGGGGAAGGGGTTGGAATGGGGGCAGGGAAGGACTGGAAAGAGACAGGGTGGAGCAGGGCCTCATGGAAGGGGTGGAGTGGGGGCAGGGCCGAGGGGGGAGGTGTCAGTAATGCAGCCCTCGGGCCAATGTACTAGTCCTCATGCGGCCCTCATGGTCATTTGAGTTTGAGACCCCTGGCCTAGAGAGACCAGGAGGAGGAACCAGACCAGTGAGGAGTGGTGCACCCCAAGACAGATACACACAGCATTTAATATACTGGGCCAATCCAGGTCTCACAGTCCCAGCAGCCGAATCCCATAGGCGCATTGTAATTTAGAGCCATATTCTGACAATCCTTACACCCTATGCAGATGCACAGGAGCTGTGTACAATATATGTGGGAGGTAACGCAAGAGCTTCCCCTTGTGTCCCTCAAGTAAGGGCCTATCTAGAGTGCAGGGACTCCAGGGATGGCAGGGACCATTCTTTCTGAATGCACACAGGATGTACATGATAGCATAATGTGGCCTCACCACTCATGAATGCTAAAGCCATGAGTGAATTATGCAGGTCATTTTAAATGAGTGCCATTAATCTTTATATACTGTATTGCCTCCCTGTTTCAGAGAAACTGTTACAGAGATTTTCAAGACCTCCAAGTACCAAGCCCTAAAGCTATGATCACTAGTAACAGATGGCAGTGGAGAAGGTCCTATTTGTAATGGAATAAAGCCCCTGTTTCTTCATGAGCTACCTTAAACCTGCCATTGGTTCAAACTGAACACTGCTCATTCCTGGGCATCAGGATAAGTTAATTTTGGCATGGAGAAAGGAATACCACATTTGGAAGTTAGGAGGAAACATTTCTCTGGAATGTTTTTTTTTTTATGTGGCTGCTTTTTAAAGCAGCCTAGAAATTTGTGTGTTAGAATAAGGCCCAAGGGAAACGGTTAGTGGTGAGAGTGCAGGTGAGGCAGTCAAAGGTGTATACAACTGTTTTTTACCACACGGCTTTGCTATTTATCACATGGCTATAACTACCACAGGGAATATATAGAAGGGGGAAAAGGAGGAAGATACACAGAGTTGTCTGCTCAGAAAAAGGGCTGGTTCCTCCACAACATTGTGGGAGTTCTGTAGTTTTCCAAAAGAGTGCAGACATCAGTGCAGGTATGAGAAGTGATGTTTCACATTGGTTTTGTGCTAAAAAATAGACTTTGTTTGTTTGTTTTTTTAAAGAAAGAGAGAGAGATACAGCATACTTCAAATCTCATACCAAGTTTAAATCTATTATGTAGCCTATGAAAATGTGGAGAAAGACTTTTTAATATCTTCATTTCCATTTTATTGATCTAAGTTGTAGCCACTTGTGGATTTTTTTTTTAAAATAACAAAATCATCATGAAAGTTTACTAGTCAAGGTACAAAATCTTTACTCATCTCTTACCAAAATGTTCCAAGTTAAAGAAAAAGCTAATTATATTTTACTCAGCTGCTCTCCAAAAATGCATTATTCTGACTGTGTGCGTGAGTAGAATTTTACAGCATGCTCCCAGTGGGCCATACATACACTGGTCTTGAGCTAATGAATGGAACTCCCACTTACATCACAGACTGTTGCACATTCATATCTAGAAGAGTATATGGCTCTTAACAGGCCATTCATGAATTCACTACCATCCCTTTCTCAAATTTCTGCAAAAATTACTATTTCAAAATGCCGTTTCTATGCATATAGTAATACTATAGATCATAACAAAATACTCAAATCAAGAGAGCTACAATTAAGCACTGAATAATGGACACTGGCAGTAACATGCACATAATCCAATCACACACACTATGATGTCAACAAATCAAGACAAAATAATTTCACAAAAAGAAAGAAGATTGATCTAATTCAGCTGTCTAAATGAAAGCTCTAAACACAATTTAGCTAAGGGTATGAAGCCAATGATTTAGCAGCTGTTCTAAGAATCTAAACATTATTACACCCCGAGAAATGAGAGCTAATCACTAAAACTCTAACCTTTACATTTACCTTTCCTTAAAAGTAAGCTGTTTGGATGCCCCTAAGCTGTTTGGAAGAGAATACTGCAATCATTGCTGAGCGCAGTGTTATTTTCAGTAGCTTATGTCATATGTTCAAATATTTGGCATTTATTCACATAACTGTTATACATAGTTCCTGCCAAACAAATAGTGCCAGTATTGCCTAACTTTGTATTGCAAATGCCTAGATATAATGGTTGGTCAAATTCAGAACCACTCCAAATATTACAAAACAAGGTTATAATTTTGTTTAACATTTTTAATATACAAAGCAAAACAGAAGCTTACAGAATTCAAATATGACACTGGCATTTACCAAATCAATAGAGAACGTGCTGCTCCCTCTAGTGTTAAAAATAAGATGTCGTCACAGGTCAAAACAAAATCCTTGAGAAATAATACTGCAAAGTGAAAACAATCCAGGTTTGGCTATGTTTTCAAACTACTTCGTACTGTGTCCAGTAGAGCATTCAGCTTGTAAACATTACAACAGCAGCAGCACATCTGCTCTTAAGGAAAATCCTAATTCAGGGCTCGATCATTCCTCACAAACTTGTGCATGGAGGGGAAAGACCATGTACATCTCTCTCATTGGTTGTGTGTCTGTGCACACAGCCATAGCCTCTCATGCATTTTCCTCAGAAAAGGTGGTGGATCTGGACCAGTTTTCATGGCTGAATAAAAACTGATCTCAGTCTCTAAGGCATTAATATACACAGTTTTTATAAGTACCTTTTCAAAACTTCCAAATGAAAATAATTACTTTTTATCTACTTATTTATACTATTGTGTTCATATGTGCTCAGCTTTCAAGCTGATCTATAGAATGGATGCAACACTCCAACTGATTCTGCATACTCATTTAGTAAATCTGCTGCTCAACATGGTAAGTCGAATAAAATGTAAAGCAATTTTTGCGTTTACAAATGGAACCAGGTGAGGTTTTTTTTTTTTTTTTTTTTTTTTTACTCTACTCAAATCTTTGGCTTTCCTCTGACAAGAAACTACCAAAATGCACTTAAAATTCTTTTAAGACAACTTAAAACTGGGTTGATTGCAGCTATCTAGCTTTTACTAGGTTTCAAATGCTTAAGACAGAAAAAAATGTTTGTCCAGTTTTCTGATCCAGAGTGCTTGTTTTTTGCTTCTTTTCAGGTGGAAGGAGGTAGCAGATATTTTTTACAGTAAGGTAACACTGGATTATCCAAAACGATTTTAAAATCTAAAACATCCATTGTCTGCACATCATTAGACCAAAGTGCTTATGCTGTAGATTTGCGTGGGAGGTGCAAACGTGATTTCTCTCTCTCCCAATTCTAGACAACTGCGTGCAGGGTCAGTCCCTGGGGTGCATGTTAGAACAATGTAAGTGCAACATTTGAAAACAACTTATTCTGTTACTCATCCCTGGGGACATTAAACAGCAGCCGGGGATTGGTGCAGGATACATATGTCCCAGCCAGCTCCTTTTTTATTTGGCTATGTCCTGTACTGAGAGCAGGGAACAGGTGGGATGGATGACAACACCGGGGAAGAAAATCCAGCCTACCACGTGAAACGCCAGCACTACAGCATTGCTCTGATTTCCAGATAGATGGGAAAAGAGGTGTTTGAGAAAAAACATTTGTATTCAACTAGTTTTGCTGGTGTTGTCAAGTTACCAGTTTGTTACCAATTAGATTTTTACATCAGCTCAATGTCAAACAGGATTTAAAAGAGAGACCCCAGCAACCTCATAGGCCTCCATAGAACACATAAAAAGTTGTCTCCCCCAAGCATCTACAAACAAAGCTACAGGGAACAAAATGAGTTTTTCCTCCTTTTCCCTAAGCATAAAGCCTCCAATTTAAGGATCAACTTGAACTGTCAACAATTTGGCAATAAAGCACCAGTGCAAGCAATGCTGGATTTATTTATTTATTTATTAATAAATCCCCAGTGTGAACACATGCTTCCAAAAACGAGTTAAAAGTATGATCATGTGGGCAGAATACTATATGACTGAGTCAGGAGACCTTGGTTCTATTCCTAACTCTACTCTTGGCTCCCTATGTCCCTTTTTGCCTTAGTTTCCTCACTGGTAAAACCTGGATAATGCCTACCACTAGCAAAACCGGGATGATGCCTACCTGTGCAAGTGCTATGACATCTGTAGATGAAAGATGTTATTAGAGATAAATATTATGAACCAAAGGCGCCTCACAGGATTTCATATCTAGTGCAAAACACCAATTCTGATCAATAGTGCCATATTTTGCACTTGTTTTCTGCATTAAAAGAGCCAGCGTTATATAGTGGTTTTGGTTAGTCATAAAAAACTCTTAAGTTTACATCTTGTAAAAACTGTTAAAAGAAAGCCTGTTTTAATTCTCAATTTTAAACTTCTCACAAAATATAAGTGTTAGGCTATTTTAAAATATTTCAAATCATTGGCTTTAAAACAATCTGTAAATCATTATTTTTAAAGCAAGTCCTTTGCCAAAATGAAGAATTGCTACTCAGGAGGAAATCCTTCCTGCATGGTGTTATTAAGCTGCAACTTCAATGTGAAATCAGTCCTGCTGTATGGAGCTTAAACCTGGAGGACAACCAAAACAACCATCAGGAAGATCCAGACCTTCATTAAAAGCTGCCTCAGAAGGATTCTTCAGATCCGCTGGCCAGACACCATCAGTAACATCCACCTCTTGGAGAGGACCCGTCAACTCCCAGAGGAAGAAATCAGAAGGAGAAGGTGGAGCTGAATAGGACATACATTACGCAAGCAGCCAACTAACATCACCAGACAGGCACTGTGGTGGAACCCCCAAGGCAAGCGGAAAAGAGGCCGTCCAAGAAGTCCCTGGCGACGCAACCTTCAGGCTGATAGCAAAAAAATGGGCTATACCAGGAACCAGCTAGAGCGAATGGCCCAGGATAGAGGACTCTGGAGATCCGTAGTTGGCGACCCATACCCCGATTGGGGTGACGGGCATGAGTGAGTGAGTAATGGTAATTCACTGTATGCTTAGCACTAGTGCCGAGTATCTACTTAGCAAATGAATGGAAGGTCACTAGGGTTTTGTTGTGCACCTTTAAGCACTTCCATTATGCATTCTACCACATTTAGTTGAATGAAAAGTAACCAGCATAACTGACTTTTCTGAGAGATGCACAAGGACCTGTCATCCCTGCAAACAGAACATGTAGGAAGAAAACTAAATTAAACACTGCTAACCTTGGCCTACAGTACGAGGTTAGGTCTAATTTAGCTGCATTACGTTGATTTCAAAATGAATGCGTCCACACAACCAACCCCGTTCCGTCGACTTAAAGGGCTCTTAAAATCAACTTCTGTACTCCTCCCCAGTGAGGGGAGTAGCACTAAAATTGACCTTGCTGGGTCGAATTTGGGGTAGGGCAGATGCAAATCAGCTCCCGAAGGTCAATACCGCTATCACAGAGTGTTCCATTGTGACCGCTCTGGACAGCACTTCGAACTCCGATGCACTAGCCAGGTACACAGAAAAAGCCCCAGAAACTTTTAAATTTCATTTCCTGTTCGGTCAGTATGGCAAACGCAGCAGCACAGGTGACCAAGCAGTCCCCTCAGAATCGTAGAGCATAGACTGTTTCTACACTCTCCTTATCTGTGTCCCCGAGGTAATTGCAGATTAGAAGGCGAAAAAAATGCACTCCCGATGACATGTTTTCCGAGCTCATGGAGTCCTCCTGCACTGATAGGACACAGCTTAATGCATGGAAGCATTCAGTGGCAGAGGCCAGGAAAGAATTACGTGAGTGCGAAGAGCGGAGGCAGGACGCGATGCTGAGGCTAATGGGGGAGCAAACAGAAATGATGAAGCATCTGTTGGAGCTGCAGGAAAGCCAACAAGAGCACAGACCCCCGCAGCAACCACTGTATAACCGCCTCCCCTCCTCCCCATGTTCCACAGTCTCCTCACCCAGATGCCCAAAACGCAGAGAGGAGGCTCTAGGCACCCAGCCACTCCATTCCAGAGGATGACCCAAGCCACAGAAGGCTGTCTGTCATTCAAACAGTCTGATTTTTAGTGTGGCTACAATAAGCAATGTGGCCTTTTCCTTCCCTCCTCCCCCACCCCCCCAGGCTACCTTGTCCATTATCTCATTTTTAAAAAATTATTAATAAAGAATGCATGTTTTCAAAACAGTAATTACTTTATTTTGAAGGGGGAGAGGGTGGCTGGCTTACAGGGAATTAAAATCAACAAAGGGGGTGGGTTTGCATCAAGGAGAGTCACACAACTGTCACATCAAAGCCTGGCCAGTCATGAAATTGGTTTTCAAAGCCTCTCTGACGTGCAACGCACCTTGCTGTGCTCTTCTAATCACCCTGGTGTCTGGCTGCTCAAAATCGGACACCAGGCGATTTGCCTCAACCTCCCTATCCAGTCATAAATATCTCCCCCTTACTCTCACAGATATTATGGAGCACACAACACGCAGCAATAACAGTGGGAATATTGGTTGCACTTTAGTCTGACCTAGTCAACAAACAACGCCAGTGAGCACTTAAACTTCCAAAGGCACATTCTACCATTATTCTGCACTTACTCAGCCTATAGTTGAACTGCTCCTTACTACTGTCCAGGCTTCAAGAGCCATGGGAGCAAGGGATAGGCTGGGGTAGGTGCAACTGCACAGTGCTACCGGCTGGGCAAACAGCCTGAAGCAGAGGCCTCTAGCTCGCATGATAGTCCAGGCAGGACTGAATCTCCATGAGACGAAACTTATAGAAGAGAATGACCTGGAGCCTCTTGCTCCCATTCGGTGCTCTAAGAGGAGAATAGCCACGTCTGCACAAGCGCCCCAATCGACCTCACTGACATCCACCAGAAGCACCCAGGAGACTTATGATGGCTATCAGTCCTACTGCACCATCTGCCGCGAAGGCAAGGGGCTGCTGCTGTGTAGCAATGCAGTACCGCATCTGCCAGCAGCACCCAGGAGATGTACAGTGACTGTGAGCTGTGCGGGCCATGCTTGCCGTGGTATGGCATCTGCACAGGTAACCCAGGAAAAAAGGCGTGAAACCATTGTCTGCCCTTGCTTTCACTGAGGGAGGGCAGCCTGACAACATGTACTCAAAACAATCCGTGACAATGTTTTTGCCCCATCAGGCATTAGGAGGTTAACCCAGAATTCCAGTGGGCAGCGGAGACTGTGGGATAGCTACCCACAGTGCACCACTCTGTAAGTTGATGCTAGCCACGGTAATGAGGATGCACTCCACCGACTTAATGCGCTTAGTGTGGACATGCGCAATCGACTGTATAAAATCAGTTTCTAAAAATCGACTTATATAAAAAAATCAACCTAATTTTGTAGTGTAGACATACTCTTGCTACAGAGGGAAAAGAGCTGAGAATTACAGTAGTCAGACTTTTTGCCATTCAAAATGCCAGGTAAAAATTCTTTTTTTGGCCAGGTAAAAATACTTGATGTCCATCCCAAGAAAAAAAAGCAACAAAATCAGATAGCTAGAATTCAAAAAGTCAAATGGAAGTTCATGATCAGTTGTGATAATGAAATGTTTAGCAGAAGGGGAATGAAGAAACATAGAAACATGAAAACCATGTTAGCTGCCATCCTCTAAAACCTAAAACACATAAGGTGAGATGCCAGCTAAAATGGCCACAGTGGAGTAAGCCCCTAATCTGGCTGGGAAAAAATCCTGTCACTGGAACTGAGATACAGCTATAGACTGCGCTCCCAGGACACCCTCACAAGCACTGATGTAGAGGATGCGATGGGAGGAGGAGGGGCATGTCAGGGGAGGGGCTGTAGCACACAGCACTGCAGAAATTCTCGGTAGCATCGCTGAACATACAGTGACCTGGAGAGAAAGCCATAATTTAGACAGACCCTGCTCCCCTCCCCCAGGCTTATGTAAATTATGCTACTCCAGGGCCTCTCCAGCCACCAGAGAAGCCCAACTTCAGGAAGATGCAAGGGTGGCTTAAAGCCACCTTAGCCCACCCCTTCCCCTGGGTGAGAGTTCTGTTCAGTGCCTCTTGGAGGTGCGACAGAGAAGCTGCTCCAGGAATGATACTACATGCTGTAATCTCAGCAATCATACTCTACTGTCGAGGACAGTGGCTCAAAGAAAATTATAACTACTATTTTCTCTTTGTAACAGTCAAAGACTAAAATGAGTCATCCCACTGGAACAGATTACATATGGGACATAATTCTATTGTGTCCAAAAGATTGTGTCCAACTGAGCTACACAAATGCATTAGAAAAAAAGAGCTGTTGGCATTAAATAACAGAGCAGTAAAATATTCCATGACAAGCATCCATTATTCCTGTAGTTGGCAAATCCCTGTAGTTGGCCAATCCCTATCTATGTTCTGTACACCAGCTGTTAATGAGAGGTTTCAAACGCTTCACAATTAATATAGCCTACACATCTTTACCAGCTCCTCAAAAGGCAAGAGTCATTATTAGAGACGGACATAAACCAAAATCCCAGGATTCAAATACTCTTTGACATTCAGATCCAAACTTCGTGACTCAAGCTCACATCTGTTCCTTTAATGTGAGCTTCATTAAACTTAGATTTTTCCCTAAAAGCACATTTTCTCCTTCAAAGCTTCATTCACCCAAACATCAAAAACTTCAGAAACTGCTACAAACCTAGAAGGTAATATTCACTGCAGATTGCTGCACACCAATGCAAAGGGGCATCAGACCCTGGCAAAACAATAGATGCAAAATCTGCAGACATTTTTCCACTGCTACAATAATCAACAACCCCCACAAGACATTTTTCAAGATCAATGGGCCTTACACATGCATATCACAACATGTGGTGTACCTCATCCAGTGCACTAAATGCCCCATTAGCAACTACATGAGTGAAACCAATCACCATGCTCTTGAATAAACTCAGGAAAATGATAAAAGTAAAAAATAACCATATCACCTGTGGGTGAACACCTTTCACAAAGTGACCACTCTATATCTGAGCTATTAGTCCTCATTCTTACAGGAACTCTGCACAATACTTTCAAATGATGAGCCTGGTAGCTTAAACTCAT
This sequence comes from Chelonoidis abingdonii, assembly GCF_003597395.2. NCBI lineage: Eukaryota > Metazoa > Chordata > Testudines > Testudinidae > Chelonoidis > Chelonoidis abingdonii. The sequence continues at coordinate 94,539,167 of NC_133771.1, forward strand.
AACTTTCCTAGACACTAAACCTCATGGTTTGAATAGAGACGCTGGATTTATGACTTATTACAACAATCTATAACTCACTAACACCCTAGCTGCTTTCCCTCTCCCCTCTTCTCTCTGTGACTGGAGAGGTGCGAACATGCCACTTCACTTTGAATGGTCCCTTCAAATGTGTTAACTATTTACACTAAACAATCTGTTCAAACCTTGTATTTAGCAGTGATACTTTGAGTTAGCCCATGTCTACACTACAAAATGATGTCAACCCAACTGACCGTGACATACAGCCATCGCAGTTATTAAATCGCTTACGCGTGTGCACACTTGGCTTCTTGTGTCAGCAGCACATGTTCTTACCAGGAAAACTTGTATTGTGAGTGTCGGGCATTGCAGAACAGCTCCTGAAAGCCCAGTAACAGTCAATGTAAACAACACAGTGTCTACACTGACACTGCATCGTCCTAATTACATCAATCATAACTCTACGTTATTCGGAGAGCTGGTGTTACTAAATCAGTATACAGAGGCACTTACGCTGGCGGGAGCCAAATTTAAGTGAAGACACTTCCATAGCTAAATCGAAACAAGGCAGTTTACACCAATCTAACCACGTAGTACAGACCAGGCACTAGTCTCTCAGACCTGAAGAAGAGTTTTGTGTAAAAACCTGGCTACGCCACTGCAAGTGTAGGGGGAGCAAACATAAAAAAAGCTGCCCTCCCTTGGCGGCTCCTCTGGCCACGCCCCCCCGACTCCTCCCGTTTCCCCTCCCCAGATTAACCCCGGGGCTGGCTCAGGACTCCAGTGACTTTCTCGGGGGTGCGGATACCCCCTCGTCCCCGGGAGAGTCTCTCCTGCCCAGTGTGCTCTGCAGGTGTCCCCTGCCAGGCTGTGCCGCCCCGGCTCCAACCGCGGGGTCCCATCTCCCCCCCTCCCCCAGGCTCCTGCAACGCACCGGGGACCCCGTCCAGACTGCGTGGCCTGCGCCCCTGTCCTGTGGGCCCGGCCCCAGGAAGCCCCTTGCCCAGACCCCCCAGAGCAAGGCACTGGACCCCCGCCGCTCACCTTCCGTCCTGCGCCACCACCTGTCCCCTGCCTGCTCCCGGCACTCGGTGCACTCCATGCGGGGCTTGCCAGCCAGGCGCCCTTAAAGGTGCAGGGGCCCTTTTGCCTCTCCCCGCCGCATTAGCAAGGGGCAGGGAGCGGTTGGCCACCGAGCCCTGAGCCACTGCAGGAGGTGGCTGCGGCGATGGTGGGGCTGCACTGAGAGTGGGGCACAACGGCCGAGGAGCCGGCTCCCTCGCTCCTCTGGCAGTGCCTGCTGCCCCCCACCCCCACCCCATGGCTCCTCTGGACATGCTGCTGCCAGTGCTGGCCCGGCAGGCGCTGCTTTTTGAAAACATGCTGAGGGGAAGCAGCTGTTTCCCCTGAACCCTGCTAGCTACGCTACTGGTAAGCTCAAAAGCTCGTCTCTCTCACCAACAGAAGTTGGCCCAATAAGAGATATTGCCTCACCCACCCTGTCTTGATGGTCCTCTTCTAATCGTTTCATACCACAGATTAGAGAGGAAGTGTTTATTTATACACTTATTCTGGATTTATCATTCTCTGAGTAACTCACAGGAATCTTTCAATGCATTTTTACCAATTGCATACTTCTGTGGTGCCAATTTCTCAAATCTTTAAGAGCTAATTTCGACTATATCATTAAACAACTGTAGCATTCACCCCCCTTTAACTTGTCATGGGGAAAAATGTCTCAAGAATGGGTTACAAATAACCAATTTTTGTCTTCCAAGTCATTTTCAAAGAATTGTTCAGGCTGAAAAAAGGAAAATTAAGGTTTTACAGCCAGACAGTTTCTTAAAAATCTGTTTTTTGTAATCTTAGGGGCAACAGTCCTAGCCAGTGGTCTCATTCGCTTCTCTCGACCAATGTCAGTGAAAAGACAGACAAATCACACTACATCCTTGATCCTGCAAAGGCACAAGCGCACACACACACACCCACATCCCTGCATGCACTGACTAGTCCCACTTGTACATGAGTCTTCTCAGGTCTGAGTCCTAGAAACCTTCTTTGAACCAGGTCTTTTTGAAAGTCAACATCTATAGTACTTTCTATGTCAATAGTCTGTCTGGTCTATTATTTAACACTACAATTGAAGACAAGAAAGGATTACTCACCGATCAATCACAATTTCTTTTTGTCTTAGCAACCCTTCTTTGATTTTCATAAGGGATTCCCAATTACTGAAATCCTGATAACCTGCACCTGTGTAACCTTGACGAGACGATCCAGTCAGAACCTGAATTTTAAAAAAATTATATAGATTAGTTCAAAGAACAGTAATTGTAACAATTTTTTCCATGTTCTATGAGTTTCAAATGTAAAGTTCTTTCTGAAGCATAAAACATTCTTGCATTTAATTTTCCAGTTTTATTTAAAGGAAAACTGAGCAAAGAATTAAGCATACAGTAAAATTAACATTTTTTTAAAAAGCAAAGAAACTTTGATCCAAAAGGTCCCATTTTCAAACTCATCTTAGATTACCCTGAAAGTATTGTTAAGGCAATATCCTCTGAAACTAGAGCTGAAGGGAAAAGGGCCATTGAGAGGTCAAACATTGTGGTTAAGGGAAATATGTTGTATGCCGATACACATTTTTAGGCACTTGTTGCAGTTCTTTTTTTTTTTTTTTTAGCTAAAAATCAAAGGATTTCCTGATGGTATTAGAGCGGTGGTTCTCAACCTTTCCAGACTACTGTAACCCTTTCAGGAGTTGGATTTATCTTGTGTACCCCAAGTTTCACTTCCATTACAAAATGATACACAAAAAATATTTTAAAAGTGTCATAGCACACTATTATGGAAAAATGCTTACTTTCTCATATTTATCATAGAAAATAAATTGATTGGAATATCAATATTGTATTTACATTTCAGTGGGATAACTGAGCCTGTTTTTCATTTGTGAGCCTTGTCTGAAGCCCGAACCACAGGTGGCCGGACTGAAGCATGCAACTTACCTTCACAGAGCACCCTATGGCATGGGGTCCTGGGCAACTGCCCTGCTTGACATACCTTAATGCTGGCCCTGCACTCACAATCCCCCTAAACCTATCTGGGAGTTGAGAAAAAGTGATCTAGAGGAGTTGAGTACACCTGAAGACCTCTGCATACCCCTGGTTGAGAACCACTGTATTAGAGGCACTAGATTCACAAGGTACTCAGGTGCCTGACTCCAACATTTAGGCACCACTGACACTCACAAAATCATTGATCTGCTGCCACCTAACCCTGTAGGTAGCCAGCGTTCCCTCTGGTATACGTACACAAAAAGCTGCATGAGTCCTGAAGCTCACTTTAAACCCTGGTGAGATCCTCAAACTAGGTGTTCCCCCCACCTATCTCCCCCGCAGAGCCAATCTCAGAAATGGTCTGAGCATGCCTAACCTGCACAGAAAACAGGTGGGGGTGAGCAGTTTGGGAATTTCTGGGGCTGTGGGGAGGTGCACATTGGGAATGTTGAGGGCAGGCATGAGTACATGTCGCAACATACCCAATATCCCCGGGGGCTAGGGTATGCTCCTATGGGAGAGGTGGGACACCCAGGTTTGAATTTGCATGCTGCCTGATTTGGGGCAGGGACTTGCATGCAGGTGAGTGCCCCAGGCTATTGAGTATTCTGGGGTGTCTCTCTCTCCTGATGAAGCTGTATAATTTGTATAAATAGTTAAATATTCACTGAAGCAGAGATTTGAACCTTACTCTCCCATATCGCAGGAAATGCCCTAACTGTCAGTCTCCAGAGTCAGTCTCTCACTTTCTCTTTCTCTGACCCAATGAATACTTTATATAAAAGGAACAACTCCAACATGAGAGATACTGTGTTCCAGAGTACACAATAGCCTGGTGAATAGGGCACACAGATGGAATGTCAGAGACCTGGAGAGAGACCTGAAGTCCCAGCTCCAGATCAGACAGAGCAGGGATTTGAAAACAGGTCTTCCCCATGCCAGAGGAGTAGGGCTGGCTCCAGCTTTTTTGCCGCCCCAAGTGGTGGAAAAAAAGAGAAAAGAAGAACCCAATTGAACTGCAGCCGAAGTGCCACAGAAGAGGAAGAGAGAGACCGAAGGATCTGCTGTCGAATTGCTGCCACAGACTTGGACGTTCCGCCCCAATAACGGACGGAGTTACCAGCCCTTTCTATTTGCCACCCCAGGCACCTGCTTCCTTTGCTGGTGCCTGGAGCCAGCCCTGCAGTGCCTAGCCACTGGGCTACTGGCTACAAAAGGGAGAGAAAATATCTCATTCTCTCCCCACCCCTCAAAAAAGGCTGAACTGGCTTAAGTGCCTAACTCGAGGAGAGAGTTCATAACTGAGAATCCAGAGTGGAGATGGGTGCCTCCTTCACAGCCAGTAAATCAGGTACCAGATCAAAGGGAGTTAGGTGCCATTGGGTGCTTGACCAATTTGCATAGAGGCAGTGCTGAGAGCAATTGAACTAAACTGTAAACTTTGTATATGATGGAAACCACTTCAAGCCAGGGGGTGCTTCCACACACACCCCAGCACCCCTAGTTCCAACACCTATGTAGATGCCTAAGTACCTTTGTGGATCTGGGCCCTAAGTCCTGCTCCTTTCCTCTGCATTTCACTCTCTGCTATCTTAGGAGGCTCCTCAATGAACTTGCTGACTTCTGCAGATGCCTTCCTTAGGCATCTAACTCTCCTAATACAACATATGGGAACCTGGGTGCCTGCCTTGGAGCTGTGATTCTCACTAGGCAGCTAGGAGTGTTTCAATGCCTAAATCCCCTTTGGGAATCTAGCCCTTGGCATCTTGAGATCTTCAAATATAATTTTATCATCCTTCAGTCAACCACTAGATTTCACCTACAATGAATTACATGGAAGAAAAAAAAAAGTATGCAATCCTCATGAATATATGTGCATTTAAAATATATATAACCTGGGTTTAAACTCAGCACACAGAGGCTTGGCTTGCCCTCCCATCAGTCCTAGTGTGTGGCTGAGAGGGGTGCGCATTTGGATTTGTGACATACAACATTAGTAAATTTTAGTATTTAATTTGATGATTTAACTAGTTGATTTGGTATTGATTTGAAAGTTGCATTGTTTTATTTTCCGTTTGGTTTATTATTAGCAGTATTAGTTTTGGTGGTATGTTTTCTTGATTTTACTTTCAAGTGACTTAACAGTTTTTAAAAGGTGCTGAGTCACATTTCTTTTGATAAGTTACAAGAGTCAAGAATCTTTGAGGCCCTGGGTGGATACTGGCCTGTCAATCTAAGTCAGACCAGCTGCCTCATTAGTTTTTGCTTCCCACAAGATCCTAAAATCATTGTCCCATCATTCCCTCCACTGATTTTTTTTTCCAGGCCTGGTGCATGGGATGTTGTGCCCCAATGCAAAAACACTAAGAGAATCCGTTTTGCATGGCCACACAAAGCATGTCTTACAAAAACCTTCATTGTACCAATGACAAGAGGTTGGATTGGATAATAAAAATCAGTAAAGGTCATATTTGGTGGTACATAGCATTTCCTTTGCCAGTTCTCCCACTACAGAGCTGCCTGCCTCTCTGCCCCGGCTACTGGACCCTTTTTAGGCTACAATCAGACAGAGAGGAAAAAATCTTGAATCTTACCAGATCAGATTTCTTACTTTAGCACCTTCCCTGTCTCTCAGAGCCAGGGATTCTCTGCCTTCCTAAGAAAGCTCATTAGTTTGATATGTTGATTCAGTGTCCTGTGCACTGCATAGCTATGAAATTGTCAACACTGAGATCACAACTCTTGCTGTGTGATACAGCAACCTATTTCACTAATGACAGTGTGTAAACTGATGGAATAACTCACTGGAACAAAAAATACAGTTGCAGTCAGCAAGGTCTTTTCCCTGAGGGACAAGGTTTATAAACGGAAAGCAAAAATAAATTAATATAAGCAGAAAAGAAGTGCTAACAGATTCTCCGAAGTTTGATGTTCAACCCAGTCACATGACATGGGTGTGGAGCACAGGTGCCAGCTTCCTCTGAGCCTAGGGGGTCTCAACCCCTGGCTCCGACCCCACCCAACCCCTTCCCCAAGCCCCCACACCCGTCCCGCCTCTTCCCCCCCCCCCCCCTGCTCCAGGTCCGTCCCCACCCTACCTTTTTTCCCAAGTCCCCATCCTGTCTCTTCCACCTCCTCCCCTGAATTGTGCCCAGGCTCCACTCTCTCCAGGAGCCTCCTGCGATGCCACAAAAAAACTGACTGTGGCGGGCAGCAGGCACTGGGAGGGGCGGGAGAGAGTTTGATGAGCGGGCCACTGGTGGGCAGAGCATGGCGCAGTGAGGTTCTAAGCATTCAAAATTTTTCATGAGTGCTCCAGGCCCATGCGCAGCCGCAGGTCGGCACCTTATTGGAGTCGGGTTAGCCTTCCTTAAAGGATTCTCTCCTTCTAGTTTCAAACAGCCAGTCTACAGACCTGCCCTTTGAGTGTCTGAGTTAGAAGGAGGGAAGTTAACAGATCGGCATTCCGTCTACATATTTCTGTAACAAGATGGCGGGTTTAGGCTCATCAAAGGTAAGGCTTATCTACAGGGGATTATTCTGAAATAGCTTTCCAAGATTAAACTCAGGTGGGCGCTATTTTATTTCCATTAGGCATCCACACAGGGAGTTAATCAAGGATAGCTATGCCACTTATTTGTACCCACCTTAGTACGAATTAATCACGGATGTAATGAGCCTTAGAGTGGTATTCATCTGCTAGTTCAATTGGCCCCATTATGCAAGGTAGGCATGAAACGAATTTGTGAGCCACTTGTGAGATTACTGATTGAAATGCTACCTGTAAAGAGCTGTTAGGTTATTATTATTATTTAATTGTTGGGCATCTTCAAAGGAAACCTAAAACAAAAAGTCTGAGCAACTGCAGTAAGACCTTAAAAACACTTTTTACCAAGTAATAGGGTATTGCTGACAGGACTCAACAAGGGCCAATTCTACAAAAGTCCTTATGTACTTTCGACTGGCAAACTATTCTCAGTTCCTCTCCAAATATTTGCATATGAATAATATATAATTAGACTGTTAACATGAATTCAATTGTCTATAATTGCTTGAAAAAGGAAGTTTGGCTTTGATATGACCACCGAACGAACACGGCTAACGAGGAACGAATGTTGCCAAATTTTAGACAGGCCTTCGCCAACTCAATGGCTTTCGTGTTTGGCTGTCTATTTAACGAGGTACTTGAATGCCACAGTTCGATTAAGTCTAAAATTTCAAGTGATGTTCTAGGCACAATGACGAACCCTCTTGATTCGGGGAATGGGGAAGACTGAAAGGGTGAAATGGGGCACATGATTTTTTCTGGTCATGGTCTTTGCACACCAAGCTTTCAGCACCATCGCCACTGTCTATCATTAAGAATGTTGATTGGCCTCATTACACTTTATAGCATAACATACTCCCATTCCATTGCTCTCTCCCAGTAATAACGGCTGGCACCCCAAATTTACTCCTTTCCCAGAGAGAAAGAAGTTGGTGGAGGAGGAGAGGGAAGGAGGCATACGAGATGAACTCCTGCGGGGGGGGCGAGGATGTTAGGGGACTCTAGCATGGAGATGAACGAGTTAAGGTTTAATGAAGGATTACATAGTCTCTCAGCCATGGGGGGCGAGGAAGATGGAAGATTCTACTATGGGAGGAAACAGGCACTCAGAGCCCCCTAGCACAGAGGGGAATGGAAGGTGCGGGGGGGAGGGAAGCAAGAATGGTGGGGCACACAGAGCTGCTGCTAAGGGGAAGGGACGAGGGACCCTGGTATGGGAGAGTTGCAGGGAGTCCCTGAAAAGAGAGGGGGATGGGAGGGTGGCACACAGTGAACTTGTGGGAGAGGAACAGAGAAATGCAAGGAGCACCTGATGTACACAATGAGCTTAGTTTACACAAGCTACAAAGTGTGCAGCTCCCTAGTCTTTAGAAAAGCACCTAAAAAAGGGGATGGGGGGAGGCAGAGATTAAAGTAAGTGATTTAAATCTTGCCTCCTTTATTTGGTTAGGGGTTTGTTACAGAAGTGGATGGGTAGGGTTCTGTGGCCTGCTTTGTGCAGGAGGTCGGACTAGATGATCATGTTGGTCCCTTCTGACCTATGAGTCTATGAAAATTATATGGAAGCTTCCATATATTTTTCTAGCTAAATATTTCAAAAGAAGTCCATTACATAAATCCACTGCAAAAAGAGCTTTAAAAAATCATTTAGTACTGTGCACCACAATAAAAAGCAACACAAAAATGTACTTCGCACAATAAAAAGACTATGTGCAGCATCGGTCAGGGACCTGTCAATGCCACTTGAAAACAAGACAGAATACACACTTGAAAGTTAAACATATAACGATAAATGATTTGCCACAGTTGTTATATGATGGGGGATGTGTCACAATATGTACATACAGTACCAAAGGTCTATTTACGTGACTTTCAAACAAACAAACTTTTGCTATCGGAACATACCCATTCCCATTGAATGCACAATGTTTAGAGAGCATTATAATTTTCCATGAAACCTATCAAACCTAGGTGTTTTTACCGGTCATTCCAAACTGACAAATTATTTTTCCATTTTTGTTTTGTGCTATAAATACTTCAATAGTGCCCAGAATAACAACGGCTCACTTCATTCACTTAGAGCACATGGTGTTAAACACTCCCAACAGCTTTCTAAATAGTATGAATTGTGGGAGGATAGAAACACAGGTGGCCCAATTACATTTGAAAACTTTTTGTCCCTTCAAGCCCTCAAATCATGTAATGAGAATACGGTTTGTTTTTAACAGCAGATACAGTAAAGCCAACAACATGTTCCCACATCAGACACCATCACCCTCCACTGCAACTAGAAAAGATGTCCATCTGAAACACCCAGCATTCTTTTCCAACTGTCCTAGAAAACATGACTATTTTTGCTAGCTGGCACCTCTTCCAAGCATATCTAACTCAGATTGAAAACATCTGTTCGGTTAAAATAGTATCCTTTGCACACGGACATCCAAAGCCTCACTAGCTTGTTTTGAACAAGGCTTGGCCTTGACTTTCAGGACCTGGCAAGCCTTCAAGTCACAGCTAAGACAGCTAGTTGCTGGGAAAAAAAAATATTTGCTGTACTGGCTTATATGCAAATATTTATTGTTAGGACACAAATTACTGACCAATACCATAATGTTTCCTAACAGTGGGAAAAGGATTTTTTTCTCTAGACTCCCAAGATACTAATATTCAGATAATTTAACAAGATATTTGAGGTCCAATTTTCAATGACAATATTAAAATCTCCTCCTCAACCACACTCATGCTTTGTGCCTCAAAAAGCATTCAGTAGCTCAGCACACATAATTAGATGGGGCCAAAATGCCGAGGGCCTAAGTTAAATGATTTTTCAGATAATCTTCCCTGAAAGTTAAAGTTATTAAAATACATTAACTTCTACTTTACAACAGTAAAGTTTCCAGTTGCCCACTACTGTTTCTCACAACCAGCAAGAAGCCAAAATTATATTGTTTAAGTGAATGAAACTTCTGACCAGTTGCTTGCAGTCCAATCAAAACTCCACATTTTTCATGGACTGTATATAGCCCCTTTGTAACAATGTAATTTACAGACATCATCATGTAAAGACATGATGCCCCCCCCTCTGCAGAAAGGCCAAGAATGGCAGGATTTTTCTTTTGGGGGGGGGGGGGAAGGAGGTGGTGGTGAAGGAGTTAGGAGGAGGGGCAAACATAAACATGTGTGACATGCATCACAACTCCACAGCAGTTCCCATATCAACCTAAAAGGCTTAGGGTGGGAGGCGGGAAGGGAAACAAAGCTGGAAGCTCTACTACTGCACAGAGACACTTCTCTTCTCTTCTGGGCAGGGTCAGGTTAGGGCTTCAGTAGTGGATTTGGTTTAGTTCCATGGCTGCTCCATGGTCTGCAAAAAAAAATAGCGTGAAGGGGATTTCTTTAACACTCTTCCCCCTGTCACCTGCCATACCTCTTCTCAGCCATTGGTCCATTTACTTAGGCTGAGCGTATGGGAATTGCTTTTTAACACAACACCCCTGTAATGCAGAGAACTACTATACCTATTTCACTGATGGACAAAATGAAGCACAGAGAAGTTGAGAGACTTACACACAAAGCCACACAGAAGTCAGTGGCCAAATGGAGGATAAGAATGCAAGAATCCTGACTTGCAGTGTCTGAATTCTAATCATCTACTATTTCATTGATCCTAGTGCCTTTGCTATACAAGGATAAATGTGCTGCCACTTAGCAACATATGATTTGTTAAATTCTTAACGGGAAAGACTAGGGGTCTGTCTACGCTGCAATCTGAGGTGTGACTGTAGCTCAGGCAGACATACCTACACTGGCTTCATCTGCATTAGCACTGCTAAAATTAGCAGCGTAGCTGGGAAGCTAGCAATGCAAGTATGTACTCAGAATCCCGTGTGCGTGTACTGTCCGAATTTAAGTCTGTGCCACCACTCTTCACTACTCTTTCAAACAGCACCACATCAATGCGCACTAGGGAACTTTTAGTTCGTACCAGTAGGGCCTATATGGGTCAGTTAATGTGCAACATGCAAATCACATCCCTCTAGTGTATGTTCCATGTACACAAACCCCAAAGTGTGACAAAATCTGTTACTGTCTCTGCAAATCCAGCACACTCCAGGTCAGAGTTTGTCCTAAATTATAACTATGCAACCCTACTGATTTCAACAGTATCTAGCGGAGCTCTGCAGAGACTGCTAAGTCTAGTCTTCTTCACTTAATAAAGAAGTGTTAAAGAAGAAAAGTAAATAATCAAAAAGATCAGAAAACAACAAGGAAATAATGGGATTCATCTTGGAAAAATGCATCCTAACACAACTTGGGAATGCATATACTTGATGTGAGGATGTAACCTGGAAAGCAGTTATGAGAGAGATTGTGGGTTAAAAATGGACACTAAAAATTAGACATGTTTGCAATATAATGTGGTTGCAAAAAAAAGTTAATGCAGTTTTGGGCTCCATAGACAAAATCATCAGATTATGGAGAGAAAGTAGAAGATAGCCTCTTTATATATAGCTCTAGTGTGAACCCATGTGGAATACTATGTTCTGGGCACCACAACCAGAAAGATATTGATGTACTGAAAGGAGTTTGGAGAAGAGCAACAAAAATGATCCGGGACCCGAAGGGACTGATTTATAAGGAAGAATTAAGAGACCACATGCATAGTTTGGAGAGATTTAACAGTCTGTAAATATTTCCATGGAAAGAGGGAAATTATTTAATTGGTGCATGCACCATGCACAACTAAGAGTCGTGTGATCAAATTACAGAAGTGAAAATGTAGGCTAACACCAGGAAAAACCTAATGACAGTGAGACATAATTGGTAGTGCAAAAGTCTCCCGAAGCAAGTGGTAGAAACCAAATCACTTAATATTTTTTTTAGAACTACACTGGGCAAAAAACATTAGCGAAAAACAGAGAATAAGCCTGTCCTGGCAGAGAGATGGTAAGGATGACTTAATAGGTCTTTTTCTACCTAATGTCTTTGACTGGGATTGCACAGGTGTAGCGGAGGGTAAAATTCACCCATTGTGTCTACTGAAGTGTCTATTTAAGGACCAAGCACATGTACTGTAAAACATACCCACTAATAATTACAAAAGGGTCCACGTGAATGTGCACACAAGGGATTTCGGCAGAACAAAAGGCTAGAATGATAGTTGAATTAATTGGTATCCTACTTCACAGAAGTCAAAATTAGCACTGGCAATTTGGAGTCTAAAGTTGCAAAAAACAATACAAGTTTCCTTTCCCAGTTAAGTGTTGCATTGTTTTGAGCATTAATCTCGTATGACTGTACATAACAGATTCTAAAGTGATATAGTTCAGAAAGTAGCATATAAAATATTGTTGCAAATATTTTTCCTCCCTTTTGTCCTGTCTTTGTAGTTGTGGATTAGATTTAGTAGTGATAAGTAGTTGTTTTGCTTTGTAGACGCTGGTCAAATTTTCCTCTATTCTATTAAGTGGACCTATATTCTTGAATTCCATTGTATAACTGTTTAACATTATTCAATAAAAATGTTTATTAAAAAGAAAAATGCTACTTAGGACAGCTTGTGACCAACAATGCTATTATTGCTGTTTTTGCAAGCAACTCGATAACTGATAGAATACGGCTTTCAATAGGAAAAAAATGAAAAGGTATCAATGTACACAACACTACATTGCATTGTAAAAGCAACATTTCTTCCAAAACAGTGACATTTTCTTAGTTCTAGTGTTTTTACCTAGCCATGAATTGGAATGGTGTATTAAGCATAAAACATGATTCACTTTTATATTCTGAAATAAGTCAGTGCATAAAGAAAAGAACTAGGAGAGAGAAAATATAAAAATGTATTGTATGAAGTAACAGGACAGAAATACAAACTATTTGGTTTTCATTAAGGTGAAATTAACTTTCACTTGCTTAGTCATACTTCATTTTCAGAATGATAACAGTGGAAGAAGAGGAGACATAAAATAATTAGAGGCTTAACAGACATGTTCACCAGTAGGACTTTGAACTTTAATTGTTAGATACATGAGCCAAATGAGGGGGAATATAGAGGGAAATAGCAACTTATCAATCAAGTCATCTGTAAGGGACTTAGGATCTCTGAATGTTAGTTTTATTGCACTAAATGCACCAATTAAAGAGTGCAAGAGCGAGCTCAAAACTGGTATTTGCTTTAAGTCAGTGTAATGGGTTGTTGTCGCCATGTACACCTTGCACGTGGTAGGTTGCTACTAGCAGTCCTGGCTTTTGTACCAGATATGGACTGGCTACAGACAGAGAGAGACCAAATGTGTACCCTATAAGACCCTTTAATGCACTGCCAGGAACAGCAATTGTCAGTTTATGAGAGGTATGTGACACATAGCGTCACCTAATGGTTGATCTGTATAATACAGTTTAGCAATCCATTACAGTTGCAATGTATGCAATCTTAGGATCTGACACTGCTGGCACCTATTACTGGACATAGTGCTCACTACCAAGAATAGCTCCAAGACTACGTGAGGCCAATGGAACCAACTTATGTTATGCAAGTCCCAGGGAGGGATCCTGAGACTCCGTATCCAGTAACAGCAGGGATAAGCCCAACCTGCATCCATTTGCATGTGGCAAATGACACTGCGATAGGCTCCTCTGAATCTACAAGTGGCTAGAGCCAACGGGCTGCAGAGCAGGGAGCTAGGCCCAGCCCCACAGAATGAAAGCACTGTGCATGGACAGTAAGGGGCAGATTCAGACCCCCTCCCCAATATTTTCACTGTCTTAATGTGCCCTTCACTGAGGCATAAAAGGTATGTATTGAGGTCACTATTAGCGACAGACACCCCACATGATAAACAGTGCCTCAAGCTTAGTGAGTGCTGCCTACCACTGAAATCAACTATTAAAACAAACTTGAAAGTATAAAACAAGAATTAAAAAAACACTTAACAGGTGTGAACTGCTAACTGATTGTTGACAGATTAGCTTTCTCCTGAATTAGCTACCTACACAGAAGAAAACCCATGAGGTGAACCTCACAGTGGGCTCATTAAGGCAATGGGCAGTGAGAAGGAACTCAGCAGGTCAGGCAGGCACCGACCTTACATAGCCTCAGGAGGGGTCATAAGGAGGTGCAGGATACAAGTGTCTCCTCAACAAGTACTGCTGCAAAAAACTCTGTCTCTGGCATTCTGGAATAGAGGTGTGCAACCATGTAAAGAACTGCTCAGGAGGGAAATATAGCTAGTTGTTGAATTAGGCAATCCGCCAACACACTGAGTAAACCTACCCAGTAAAGAGGACCTGTGCAAGGCCCTATGAGCTATCTGAACTCTTAAACACAACAACTTTACTGGGTGCATAGGGAGCCCCTGAACTGAAATGAGTTTTCTCTGTAAGAGCATATTGCTCAGAAGTGTCTGGACAGCCACAAGTAAGGGTCAGCTCTCGACTGTAGGAAGCAATGAACACTGAACTGCAAATGGACCCAAACTTTCACTGCACAAAAGCTATCCCTTTGGTTAGTTTCTACTACAAAACAGACAGAAGGGCATCTTTGGTTTAGAATTGGCTGCCGGAAGTTTTGGCTTAGATGTTTGATTGTTTTGACCAAAGATTTCAGAAAAACTTATCATACCACTCATTTGCAAATAATTACCTTGGCATATTGATCCCATATTCCTTAACAGGCCAGATGAGTGACAGCTGAATATTTCTGATGTCCCAGAAACATTTGAAATAAATATGTTTGCATAAAAATGATATCCAGAGACCACTCAAAGTATTTTTGATTTGTCAAAATATTCTTATTATTGAGTTTTTGTACCATGACAGTGTAACACTGACAGACCCTGGTTGTCGGCAGGTGGGATCAAACCCTAGCCCTCTGCATGAGCCGCTACTGCATGAGCTAAAAGCCACATGGCTCTTAACCAAGGGTGTTGTAGACTCATCAATCTCTAGCTGGGCTAGGTACCACTAGAAGGGGACAGAGCGTAACACCAAACTAGACACTATACAAAGATAATGAAGATGGTCTCTGCTGCCCCATACAGCTTATGATCTAAGTAATTCTTATTTTGCTCAGAATCTATCCACTCACTAACCTACATGTGTGTGTGCTTATGCTGCACACCTCACTGTGGTAATGAGTTCAGTATAAACACCTAGATAAAGGGAGAAAAAGGTATCACTTGGAGCTATGGATACCCACATGGGAGGTGAGAACATTAGTTTTCCTCTCATGGGATGTTCTATTGTAAGAATGGCACCAGTGATGATCTTACCAACAACAAAATCTCTCAGAAAAGAAAAAAACTAACCAACCAAGAAGTGAAAAGAATATTAACTCTGAGAATACAGTTTTGCAAGGTACAATACCCTCTGCCCACCACTGGCAGCAGGGTCAAGTGTAGAGATAAGATAACACACTGTCATGGCAGCAAAGAGTCCTGTGCACCTTATAGACTAACAGATGTATTGGAGCATGAGCTTTCATGGGTGAATACCCACACTGTCACGGGTAACTGTATTTTCAGAGTTAATATTACCATATTGTCACGGGTAACCCTTTCATGGCATAAGAATGTTGCCTCATTTGTGACATGGTGTCAGGCACTCAGTTATGCTCCACAACTTTCTCATCTAGGCCACTTCTGAGCCACCACACTCTTACATAGCGAAAAAGGTATTCCCAAAGCTGTGGACTTGATTATATGCCTCCTCCTGCATATCTACCTACTAACAATAAAACCATGACACACAAAAGCAACAGACGTGTCAATCCTTTAAAGTCTGTGCCAACACCAGTAACATTTTGTTCAGAAATCCCTTCCATTTATATTCTGGCAAATGTTATGAGCACAAAACACTTCTAGGTGCCACTTAATAGGACGTGAAGACCAACAGTGCCTGGAATTTTCCATAGATAATACGTGGGTCTTTCCTAAGTATAGAAGCAAGTGTTTTGTTAAGTGACCATATTATCTTCCCATTACATTTAAATTCAAACTTTTTTATTGAAACACTCTGGAGACAAAAAGGGGCTTTACTCGGTGAACAGCTGTGATTTTTTTCCTTTATTCTCTGAAGCTGTGCGTGATACAAGTTGCTAGAAGGATTTCCTCAATCCACTCTTCTAAGCTAGAAAGCAGCATAACCATAAAAAATTGTAAATATAGTTATTCAATATGAAAAGCAAGCACTAATGTTAAGACAAAAAAACATGCACTCAAAAAGGTCAGGAAAGAGTTATGGCTGATTCACCATAAGTTGTTTTTAATATTATAGTAGCACCCAGAGACCCCAATAAGGGATCAGGGCCACTACTGTTTTAGGCATTGTACATACAAAATATAAAGACAATCTCTGTCCCAAAGATTTTCCAGTCTATGCACATGATAGAAACAATAGATGGTTGAAACAAGTGAATTAGTGGGAGCACAAGATAAACAACAAAACCATTATGACTCGAATAATAAGTAACAATCTTGGCAAACCAACTGCCAAAAATTTCCAGTATCCGTAAATTTGTTTATCAGGAGCCATCTCCTAAACACAGCCATCTTTAAACAAGATCTGAACAGAACTATATCCAGTTAGGGGATAAGTATGTGCTGTCAATATCTCCATATCCCTAACTTACCTAGCACATGTAATAATTAGTCACTACTTATCTCTACAGTTGACCCTGCTGCCAGTGGTAGGCAAAGGGTATTACCATATAGGGGAACAATCTGGGCCTCAGACTACAAGCCAAACAGTTTAGTATCCTGGGAACATCATTAAACTGCAAGTTCCCTGGGGCAGGGACTGCATTTCATTTCTGTACAGTCTACAGCACTACACAAACAGCGATTATTCAAGAATTTCCCCTAGAAATTAGGCCAGAATTTCTAGACTATTTTATAACCACCTTGGGCCTGATTTTTCTGAGGTGCTGAGCATCTACCTCTCCCATTAACTTCAGCTGAAGTTTTGGGTGCTTAGCACTTCTAAAAAAAAAATCAAGGCTAAGACATATCAAAATCAGAGGACACTTGAAAATTCTGGTCTGAATCTTTCACAGGTTCATAATGGACTAAAAATTGGAACCAATCTGGCCTCTGATAGAAAATCCATACAACTATGACTCTGTGTGTGGAATACGTGAAAGTTTCTAATTGTTTGGTTTCACTTCAGATAGCGAACCTCTTCCACTTGACATTATGAGGGGTACTTGAGACACACTTGTCTCTAACAAAACTAGAAGTTTGATATATGGGTGCATCTGAGGGCAATTCCGTCTGTCTGTGAAAGTGTTTTTCTTCCTAGCAAGAGACATCAGAGGTTGGAAGGTCTAGCTGGATAATACCAAAATTCAGGCCTTGAAGGCTTCTTAAGGCAAGGAGAAAGATTCGAATAATTTCCACTTCCTAATGCATGATAATACCTACTACCCATTATATAGTGCTCTTCACCTCTGGATCTCAAAGAACTTTAGACAAGAGCTAAGCATATTATCGCCATTTTACAGATCAGGAAACTAAGGCACAAAAAAGTAAAGTGCCCAAAAAGTCACACAGCAGACTTGTAGCAGAGATGGGAATGGAACTCAGATCTCGAATCCCAGTCCAGTGTCCTACCCACTGGAATACACATCCTCCTGGTCACTATCTGGACCAATATACTTATTTATGTAATGTTATTTGTTGGAAAGGAAGCAATATTTGGCACAGACGGGCCAGTTCCCCAAGTGTGAACCCTTTTGTATGGCTTTGGCAGTCAAGTAAGTATGGCTTAAGATCAAGGAATGAATTAAACTTTTTTTTTTTTTTTTTTGAGAGAGAGAGAGAGAGAGAGAGAGAGAGAGAGAGAGAGAGAGAGAGAGACACTACAGAGGCTATAAAGGGTTTTTGTTTTTTAAATACATTTATTTTATACAAATTATAATATGTGCATACTTGAAACCTCAGGATGCTTGGAGGATGTTTTATATCAGGGAACGACATGCTAGTTAGGAAAATTATTGCAGCCAGCAGGCAAAATACTTTTAAAACAGTCCTTTGTGATACCTGTCTTACTTTGCTACATCCTTTCCACTAAGAAAGGTGAGATGATATTTAAGCAAGATCACTAAATTCTTCAAGTGTGGAGAGGAATAGCTGGGAGCCAGGTTGGTTTATACGGAAATTTGGAGATCCAAATAATCTGTATAAAATTCTCTGGATCCTTCTGCCTCTTTAGTATTTCTATTGACTGATAAACCATGAAGGGATACCACACGTATTCCCCAATGACAGAGCTGAGCATATACCAGCTGTGAAGAAAGTATGCTCAACTGTTCACTTTGGAACTTTTAGTAGTCTGGATTTGAATGCAACATAGCTCTATAAGAATGCCTGCATCCAGCAGGTTTGAAACCCATTATCAGTCTCCTGAATTTAAGATTTTTTAAAAATCAGATTGCCATTTACTGAAACACATGCACAAACATATTCATGTACTTAACATACTACTCCTGTGAGAATTCTGTGTCAAAAAATAAAAATTCTGCATACAGTATTTTAAAATTCTGCATATTTGATTTGTCAATAAATAAATGTGGAGGCTCCAGCATGGCAGTGGGGAGCAAAGGCCACTAGCTGCACAGAGGCGGACGATCACCCTGCAGACCTCCTGCCCCAGTACACAGACTCGGCGGTATGACTGCACCTGATCCTGACACTGCGCAAGGGCCAGGCCTGCCCTAGAAACATGGAGCCCTTCCCCTCCACACCAAGATAGCAAGCGAGAGGGAGAGTCTTCCACGCATGCCCAGCCCCGGCCCCAAATCCAGGTGTGAGGCAGGCAGGCTCAGCTCGATAGGATCCAGGCGTGGAGTGGCTTAGTGTGAGGGGATCCAGGTGTGGGGGGATTGGGTTCTGTGTGGAGCAATCTGCAGGCAGGCAGCTCAGTGGAGGGTCTGGAAGCACAAGGGCTCACTGGGGGTTACAGGTTCATGGGGAATGGGATTCTGCAGGGGGGTCCACGTGAAGGTGGTTGGGGCTCAGCAGAGGTGTGTTAGGGGGCTCAGTGGTGGGATCTGGGTGCTGGGAGAGTTGGGCTCAATGGAGCACAAGGTCTGGATGCAGCTGGTTGAAGCTCAGTGCGGCTCATCAGTGTGGCCCAGGCGCAGGGGGGATGGGGCTTGCCAAGGTGTGGATTGGAGTGTGGAGACCTCAGTGGGAGGTAGTCTGGGTGCAAGTGTAGGGGTCCAGATTCAGGGCAGTGGGGCCTGGGTTCAGGAGGGCTCCAGATGCAGGGGGTGAAACGGCAAGGTGAGGTTTCATGAGCAGGGGGCTCTGTGAAAAATAAAAAAAAACACTCTCCTCTTCATTTCAAACAGTCCAAGGATTCACTAGACTCTAAACAGCATACTTTCATAGTTCACTGAGTGATAGGAAGCAGTGTACATGTAATAAAAAAAATCAGGCTTCCACTGAAATCTGTTCTTATTGCTTACAGATGTATCCAAACTAGACTCCCAGATTACAGTTCACAGTTTGATACTTTCTATAATGGTGTGATCCAAATACTCCAAAGTTTTGAACACTTTGGCTCAGAGGCAGATTTCAACCCCTCAAACTCACAAGTATTTGGGGTGGGGGGGGGGGAAGCTGGGATTTCCCCCCACCCCCAAAAGTGTTACCAGAGAACCGCACAGGAAGCAGCTATACTTCATATAAAGTCTTTAGAATTTTTTCTTGCCCATGTACACGTGAAATGAATGACAAGAAGTCAACACATTATTATTATTAAACTGGAGAAATTCTGTATAAAAAGTGAAATTGTAAAAACTAACCAAATATTTTATTTATATCTATTTGGGAAACAAAAACAGAAAAGGCTAATGGCTGGAAATCCACCAAGAGCTTTTCACTCATCTTTGTATCACCAACCCATATACAAGCAAGATGAAGATAGTGGGGGAGGAAGAGAGAAGGGAGTAAAAGACAATTTCTTAAACTTGGAAAGTATTAAAATTTTCTATTTCGATATTTCACACATGACTAAACAAGTGGCCTGCAAGCCAAATACAGCCATTTCCTTCTGAAAAGTAAATCCACGGAAACTAAAAGACCTCTTTATGCCACCTCCATCTTAATGAATGAAGCGCCCCTTGGAGCCAGATGGAGCATTGCAAGAGGGCACCCATGTCCTTCATGAGTACTACTGCATATTAGGATAAAACTTGCTACTACAGTATTCTCTGTGTTACGACTCTCATGCTCCTGAGTATTGCTAATGTGTTCCCCAATTGGGCAAAGTTTGAGCACTCCCCTGTTAAAGAATCTACTACTGAAGATATGTAGCAGCTGATGTCCAAAACACAATCTCTGGCCTCCATTCTATAATTGCTGTTAAAGTGGAGAGATAATCCAGTGCCACCACACTTGGCAATTGAAACATGGTCTTCAAGTCTTTTATCTCTCCTTCATATGCCTTTGTCCCTGTGTTCATCCATCACTCATAACATGTCAAATAACACAACTAATCACTGTGTTTCCTGGAACAGTTTATCTGAAAGACACTCAACACAGTTTCTTTGCTACAAGAATCTCAGCACGTCACTTCATGCAAATAAACTAAGCTAATCAACCGAGAGAACTAAAACTTCAAATTATAATGCGTTTGAAGATCTTGCAATTATTAAAAAAAACAAGCACTGTGTTAACCAAAAGCACTGAAGCTGAAGTAATTCTCTTTTTTCCTTGAATGTTCTCTGCTGTATCATGTTGCTTTCTGGCAGCGAGACAAGTATAACGGTTCTCTTAATTTACTAGTTAAATAAACCAACTATTTACTTGACTAGTCAAAAAAAGTGTTGATACCAAAGAAGCCAGATGTTTTACAGAATATAGATTTTTATGGTGTTAATATTTATTGTAAAAATCAGGTATTACATGGGTACAATTTATGCCAAATATGTACTGTCTAGGAAAATAAATTGTGTATTTTGGAGGTCAGGGGAACCACTATGAATACATACCACAAGACCCAGCCAAAAATCTTTTTTGATCCTCTTCCCCTATCCTACCAATAGGTCAAAGTATCAAAGAACATAACAGGTACCCTTATACTTGTTAACACTGTAATCTACCGCACTTGTTAAAAGTTCATACCCATAATACTGAAGGAAATGAAAATATTAAAGCTGACCTTTTCTGAAAGAGATTTCTGTTAGTAACAAACCTGACAATCAATACTGTTAGAGTCTTTAGCACTCCAAGAGAAAGAGCGAGCCCCAGACAGATATGTGATGCTGCTGCTCCAATGATGAGAGACTTTTCTATTCAGTTATGTTCCACACGATTTTAAACCCATATGCTTATGTATACTTAAGAAAACAGGTATAAAGCCGAAGACTTATTTTACCTTGCTATTATCGATGACAGAATAAAATTTAAAAATAAAAATAAACTCAGCACTTTAATGACAGTCCAATTTTAGGAAATCATTAAGAACTTTTATTTTTTTTTTTTTAAAACCAGGGGACAATAAATGTGGTGCTAAGATGACAGGCCTAGATCTGCAGGGCACAGGTGTGAGGAAGGAAGGCCTCCTCCACAACAACACTCCACATAATCCCCTGTAAGCCAATCTACGAAGCAGGAAAGGTGGCTCTCTTAGAGAGGACGCTCCGTGACTCTTCCATCTCCTTTAACTTGGATACAGAATGTTGTAACAATAGCCTAACAGCAGCACGAGGCAGGTGGAAAAACAGAGAAAGGGGAAGGGGGAGGGAAAGATATCCTGGAATGATATGGTGAAGGGCAATGGAAAAAAAATTCAGAATACTGCTGATCGTCTTCAAAGCAAATGACTAATTAAATTACCCCACAGGCTATGGAGTGCAACCTATCTATTTATATAGCTTTTGTGATTAAAAACACACCAAACACTAAAATCAGACTGCGTAGATTATATGTTAACATCATGACTCTGATCTTATTTGTTATTCCTGAAGCGTGAACTCTGCTTATGTTACAAGAGAATGTTTCACTAAATGCTTCACTAACATATTAAGTTAAACGAACCAAACAAAGCCTCAACTCCACTTCTCTGCAGCGCTCTCCCCAGTCCCACCCCAGTTAAAAACAGCAGAGTCTGACATGAGACTCACTGAAGTCAGGACTGTATTCTTAAACCTCACCACCAAAATGAAGCAAGAAAAATTCAGAGATAGGAAACTGTCAAAGTGCAATTCTGTTGTTAAAACAACTAAGTAAAATGACACCTGCTTACCACATCTGCTTTTGGGCCAGATCTTTAGCTGGTATAAATCTGTATACCGACATTGGCTTTAATGGGACTATGCTAATTTACAGCAGATGAAGAAGAACTAGCCCTTTCTATGCTTTTAGAATCATATCTGCCAAGTTCAGAAACAAAAAAAAGTTTTCACCACTTTTTACTTCTGTTAGTCCTGTAGCGCAAACACATGCAAAGAACACCACACATCAACGTAAGTGCTTCCTAAATTACAATCAGTGACACCTGTGCAAACACATAAACAACAGTGAGGTTATCACCACCAAAAACAGCATTTGGCTTGTGGATCGAATGTTACACTGGTGACAACACACAAAAATAGAGCAACTCTGGCTCACTTCTCAAGGTGAGTTTGCAGCACTGGCAGTTAGGAAAAAAACAAAAAATATCTTTTCTATTATTTTTAAACTGAACATGTTCTATTGAAATCCTAGAGAGATGGACTCTCAATTATGTCATTTTTACAGAGGCAGAGTAAAGATACATTTTAATTTACCCAATATTATTAGAGAAAAGTGGCATAACAGTGTGAGAAGGCCTCATCATTGGTGTTCAATTTTAGTGCTGAATTTCTTTGGTTACTTTTAAGCCACAAAACCAGACTATGCTTATGTTTTATAGTTAGTTTCTATCCATCACCATAGATCATAGAAAACATTAACATCTCAGAGTTTTTTCCAAGATAATACAGGTGACGGACATCTGAAATTTTAAAAACAAAAACACACAAAAGACAAAATAACCTGAAGGAAAATTCTATTATTAGTTAAATAAGGAGCTGCTACATCGAGTGTAAAATGCTTGTGTTCTTTGGATCTTATCCCAAAAAGCAACCGGATCTCTAAATACAAGAGCATAAACATGCTCTGGTGGTGGATTTCTAATCCCACTGGAGATAGTCCAGATCATCTCCATTTAAGGTCATGCAAGCAGCAGCTGCACAATTTTGTTCCCAAGAAGAAAATGAAGCACGCCAAAGCCTCCAGCATGTATTCCTTTTTTAAACCTTTTCTTTTCTAATGTCCCAAATTAGTTCATTTGTGGCTGAGCACTTTGTAAAATATACACAGAAAACTTAATCAGAAAAATGCAGTATGCATTTAAGCAGAATTTGTGGATTTACTGCGCTAGTATCTCAACAGGAAGCATGTTAGATATTTTAAAAAGACTACACAGATAACAGTCAAAACTGAAATTTAACAAAGTTCTATAGCAACAAATTGTCTAATCTAAGACTAATTTGTCTACAATCAGTATGATCGACACAAGATCCACAGTGGATATACTCATAGCATTCACTTAGTCTGAATCTGCACTTCTTATTCAGATATTTTAAATGGTTCTGGAGTAGACAGTCCTAAACTGGTCTTAGAAATAAGCAGAAGAGATTCGTTAAATTTTTTTGAAGGCACTGTTTAATTGTTTGTACTATTCTCTCATTTATTTCTTGGTCATAAATTAAACACAATAAAAAGTATTTATTTTTAATAAACTAGATGAAACTACTGGATTGAAGGCAATTTTTCCTTCCCAACATGTCACAATACTATATATGAAAAAAAAAATCCTTATAAAATGAACATAGACACACCCCTAAAGAGGCAGTAACAGACCAATGCATCAACATCAAAGACAAGTTAAAAGTCTGGGAATGAATAAATGCAAAACAGCATTTTTGCTATGCCCATCTGTACAAGGGATGGACATAAATTACAGTGAATGATATGCCAGGTGTTTTAGTCAAACACTAATGATTTTAACAGGGGACATTTCACTTTAAAGTGAGAAGTGAAGCAGCTGACTAAAGTTAAAGAAAGTACTTTTGCTAAAAGTGGATTGTTTTGTCTAAAGTAAGAGAACAGTGCCATAATATACCCATCAATGGTAAATGAACTTTTTGCAGGACTACGTCCTGTGATAAATATAGGATGCTTTCTTTATAAAGGGCAAATACATTTCTCCTGAGATGTCAGAGATCCATAATACTAACACTGTCACTACAAGTGAATTATGAGGCCTTATGTACAAGTAAAGAATCACCACCATTCACTGAGGAGACATTCAATTAACTTTCAATTGAAACATATAACCTTAAATTTTCTGTTCCTGATAATGAAGGGCAATATAAAACTGCCAGATTTACTGTATTAGAATAAAAGCTTCAAGTTCAAGTTATTGAAACAGTTTTACAGAACCTGCCTTCACTTAACTAAGGGTAAAGTCTAAGAGAAGCTCAACAAAACAGTGCAAAAAAAAGTATTTTAATGCAAACACTATATTTTTAAACAATGCTGCAAGACAGAATCCTTCTCTCAGCACATTATTGTGTGTCTGGTTTGCGTTCTCTGTCTATTTAACCTTCCTCTGTGTACTATATAGTGCCAAATACAATATCCATGCTTTCTTATAAAAATGATCATATCTGACCACAATATAATTTGGTTTGAGGTAAAGGGCAAGAGAAGTAACTATTTTAAGCATATGCGGAAAGCTTAAAGCATCTCAGTTTGTCTGGGGCAAAATACTGCCCTACATCTAGTCTGTGGGTGTGGAGATCTTGAAATGAAGCACAACCTGCATCAGTTCCTCTGCGGTGGGGAAGGAAAGCTTTGGAGAACACAAGGATACTCATATTGTGACTAAAGAGGATAGTGACCAGGTGTATAACACCACTAAAAGCTACACACACCACATACCTTAGTAAATCCTTTTTAACAAAGGAAAATGATTCAAAGCTTGTGAAGATGCTCAAGACCCATAAGGAAAAAAAATTAATTTATATGAAAGCAAAATATTAAAAAAGGGAGATTTTTATTATGGGGACGTATTTGTCATTGTTGTAGCAAATTCACCATTTTGAAGAATTTTCTAGAGAGTTTTCTTAATTAATTACAATTTTATATAAGTTACTAAAAATACTACATATCTGCATACAGCCTTATCTCCATGTTTCCAAACACTGGATGATATCATTGCTCAAGTTCTTCAGTTCATGGCCATGCAGACTGCTTTCCTCCTGTCCACTTTCTTAAAGAATGTGGCAAAAACAAACAAAAAAAACCCCATTTCCCCAGTGCTAACATTACTGCTATAATGAGTTTAGATGAGCAACTGCCCTGCACTAAAAGGCCATGTTGTAACCAATCACAACTTCTGAATTCCTGCATGACATCATGAGCCCTGCCTCAAACTTCTGTTATTTTTTCCTCCACCTTCTTCAATTGTTCCTACAAACTTGGCGACAGGCAGACAAGTTGCCAGAGAAGTCCAGACAAAGTTTCCCACAGCTCAGAACACATTATCTTACAATTCACTAATAATCATCATCAGAGGTAAGGGATCTCTTCTTATTACAATTATGTTTTAGTTTTCCAAACTAAACTGCTCTATGCAAAATTAGCAGCCTGTATTGTAAATGCTTGTTTAAAATAAAACCCAACCCTTACAGCTGCTTTTTTAAAAAAAAAAAAAAAAAAAAAAAAAGTGGAGAGATTTTAGGCATTACTGTTCCAAGCCAAAAAATAGTGCAATGGAAAAAATAAGGACGGTAGTCTTGTTTTTAAAAATCATTAGCTTCTTCTTTTTAATATGAAGCTATGTTTTCCTTGGGGAACAGATTAAGCAAACATCACCACAACACCATAAGTCTTAATGATTTCTCCCACACCCTCTACTCAGGTTTTTGTTGGCAGTTGCTTTTGTTTTAAAACTCAAACCAAATTTTTCTCGTCATCAAAAAGTAAAATTTTATTCAAGATTTACATTACTGTTTTTTGGTTTTGAGGGTTTCTACTTTTAGTTTAGTTGCTCACTAGCAACCCAACATAAGGAAAGTTCACCTTCCTATTCTTAAATCAGAAAAACTAATTCACTTTTAGCACATTTTTACAAGACTTTTTTTTAAAAATTAAACATATGATATATATAGACCCCCTATTTTGATTATAAAGGAGGGTTAAAATGCTGATCCTTAATCATTCTGTAGTATTCAAATTTTAATGTAAAAATACACTATGTCTCAGTTCTAAAATCTTTTTAAGGCTTCTTTTTTTTCTGATGGCCAACATAACCTGAACTTACCTTTTTTATGATATCTTAACTTCTGAATCCATTAGTTTCATTGAAATACAATGGCACAAAAGATTCTTAATACCTATCAGGAAAATACAGCTAACAGTCTCGATATCAAAAGTAATTTTTATAAATAAGGTATCCTTCTCATCCATCGTTGAGAAAAGTGTTCGGGCACTGTACAAAACAAAAACAAACCCACATAGAGAGTTTTAGCTGTTATAAAGGGTCAGATTTTAAAAAGACATATAAAAGCAAAAATACACTTTATTAAAGAAAGGAAATGAGTAAAATAAAGGATATGTCTGGTAAACAGGAACATTTGTCACTTCTTACGTTTGTTTTTGTATTTTCATGTTAGTTTATTCTGTTGAGAAATCCAAGGATCCATGCATGACTGCATGAGTCTAGTAATCTGATGATAATTTTCTTAAACAACAGGGAGAAATCTATAATAGTTTTTTTTTGGAAGTCAGGAGACTACAAAACACAAAAATGGACTCCGTACATTATAAACCTGTATCTGTTCTAAGAGTAGCAGTGTATTTCTATCGATATATACCTCATATATGCATGTTTACATTTTAGGATAAGATCCATGAATACCAGAGTTCTACTGTATATTTTGTATTTAAAAGTATATTCTCCCAACACTCTTGGGAGTGCTGGAATGCAATTCCATTAACATTACTGAGACTTGTGTGCAATGTATTCATCAAGAATTTACCCATATATTTGTATTTGGACACATCATCCATGTGCAAACGGGAACTGTTTGAACTCTATTCCTGGAACACTTTGATGTTCATATGGTGAACTTTGCAGCATGTAACTAGTTGAAGGCTATGTAATTCTGTTATAGGACTTGTTTCCAGAAGGAAGCAGTAATACTTCTCATTTTGCCTGCAAGAGGCATTTGTCTCAGGACATTTAGGTAACAGCATTTTATTTTCCTTTTAAATGTTTTTATTTAAAACCAAATATTTTGTCTTTTCATACAAAGATGGGGATTTGCTCACACTAAGTACAGAAATTATATTTAAGAAATCAACAAGAAATTTGAGTTATTAAACTGTGTATATAATACACACACAAATGGAACTATAGCACTTAGCTGCCCTGGTATTATTAGACTCTTTATAAAAATACATCCATGGCTACATCAGGTGCAATTCTTGTCTCATGTAAATGGATATAGTTCCACTGGCTTCACTGGAGTTATGCTGATTTACATTAGGTTAGAATGTGGATCATCTATACATAATCTCAATAGCTTGCACAGGTAATAACCCATTTTGTAGATGTCCAAGAATGCTGAGTAACAACAAAAGTATTGGTGATATAAATGAAAAAAATGTTTTTAAACGATGCAAAATGTTACATTTGACTTACAGTTAACAGCAACGATCTGCCTTTGTTTAATTGTCTGATTCCTTATAAATATTTAGAGACAGTTTTGTAAATACTGTACTGCAGAAGGGAAAATTAATGAGTGTTTCATAGATGTCTAGAGACAAGTTACATCCTATGTAGAACATCACTGCTCTAAAATTCATTAATTTAGATGCTTTAGAATACAAAAAAAGCCCTACTGGGGCAGACCAAAGGGTCCATTTAGCCCAGTATACTGTCTTACGACAGTGGCCAGCATCAGGTGCCGCAGAGGGAATGAACAGAACAGGTAATCATCAAATGATCCATTCCCTGTCGCTCATTCCCAGCTTCTGGCAAACAGGGGCTAGGGACACCATCCCTGTCCGTCGTGGCTAATAGCCAGTGATGGACCTATCCTCTATGAACTTATCTAGTTCTTTTTGAACCCTGTTATGGTCTTGGCCCTCACAACATCCTCTGGCAAGGAGTTCCAATGGAACTGTATTTCTTTTTCTGCACGAAAGCTATGAATAGAACTTCCTCAGTGTAGTATTACTGGTAAATGTGAAGCTCATTAAGATGGGCCCATAATTACAGAGAGCAAAAATGTGCTTATTCTTGTACTTTTTAAAACATCAGCATGTGACAAATGCTCCAAACACATCCACATAGGAATAATCAAAACACATTTGTTTTGTTTGTTTTTAATGGCATTAGATCAAACAATAGATGTATGACAGGTGAGGACTGAGCTTTGGAAAGTAGAATCAGGGATATATGTATGCTTCTGGGGATTTGTCTGCATATCAAATCACTTTTTAACCACTTGAACTCACCCCCTACTCCATCTCAACACCAATCTTTTTCATAAGATTATGAAGGAAAAAATTGTTTCTCATTGCTTCATTTTTGCCTCAATTCTATTTTCACTTACTTGGTTTCTATTTCTGTTATCAATTAGTACTACAGTAGCAATTAGAACCCCAACTGCGATTGGAGACCCAGTGCACTAGATGCGGCACACGCACACATTAAGAGAGCTCCATTCCCAAAGAGCTCCGTCTAAACAGACAAGTCAAACAAAACAAATTGGAAAAAGTAAGTGGTATTATTATTCCCTAGGTTTTTAAGATTGGGAATTGATACATAGAGAGATTGAGTGACTTGCCCAAGATCACACAGGAAGTCTATGGCAGAGCTAGGAATTTAACTCAGATTTGAGTCAGCCACAAAACCATTCTACTGGCTGAATATATATAGCAAGATCATTACTAATTTTATTAGATGATGATCAGTATTACCATATGAGACATGCTGGGTGACTTTCAGAAACAAGAATCTAAGCTATGTATGCACAACTAGAACTGCTGCAGACACTGAGTGAGTAAATAGGCATGTATACATATATTTAATTTATCTGTTAGGTATTTATAGGACCCAATCAGTGTAATATTTAGACACTCCAGCCTATGTTGGTCCTCAGCAACCTATGATTTAGGAAGAAGCTCTATCACATTGATTTTGCTGCCGTTCTTGTTCCAGAGGTAAAATAGCTATCTATCAGAATGGGGGGGGGGACCCTGTGCCCCTGAAAATGGCCAACGAAATAGTTGAACTTAGCCTGTTTTATGACATCTTAACCACTGACTCCATTAGCCTGATTTAAATGCCATTGCACAAAAGATTCTTAATACTGGGCAAGAAAATTCAATTAAGATCATCAAATATCATCATCAGAAGACTTATATAAAGTATCCCCCTCATCCATCATTAAATCAAAGTGTATGGAAAATGTACAACAAAAAGCAACCCCAAGCAATTTTAAAATTTGGTCCTTGCTATTTCTGGCAAAATGGACTTCCTCTACTTTTCATGAACTGTTTTCTGTACTCCAGCTTCAGTTCGTCTCTTCATGTTTCTTTACACCCTTGTTTGTCTTTCCCTCTCTGTTCATGTTTGGCCCCTTCATCCCTTTGATCTCCTGCTCCATTTCTCCTCTCCCGTCCCCATAGCCTATTTCTATGTTCCATCTCCCCCTACTGAGACATCTATTTTTGTCTAGTCTCCATCCTTCACACAGTTCTATCCATTTTCTTCCCCCGCAATTCAGCTTCCCTTGTTTGATGTTCAGGCTGCTCCCATCAGATGACTGCCCCACTCGTGGTGTGAGAACAACTTATTGTGCCCACAGTGCTAGTCCTTTCCTACAGCGGGCTGCTCTGACTAGAACTCTTCTGTAGCTGAAACACTTGAATCAGAGAATAAGAATGAATTCCAACCACAGGTTCTACAATACTTGAACAGTGGCACTGGAAACCTCCTATCCTGTGGGTGGATACACAGACATCCAGCTAGTGACCAAAGAGCCAGTGGACCACTGGCAGAGCATTGCTCCACTTCAGAAAATTGCTAGATGCCACTATGAGCCTCTCTAGCACCACACCACCTATAATCTAGTCTTGTTTTTTTAATGAACGCTAGTTTTACTGAACTAACTGGAGCATAAACAGTAGACAGAGGCCCTCTAGTGGTCTATTGAGTTAATGTTCCCTCTTCTTCCTAGACTGAAAAAAAGGAGACTTCAGAAGGACATAGAAAGTTCTCAAAATTAAATGAATTAATACAATCAAAAAGGAGGTTACATATGCTGGGATTAAACAGATTTTTGAGGAACTATAAATAGAGCAAAATCCTCCTGTCAGGGAGGGAAATCAACAGGCAGATCCTCTGCATTGCCTACAGATTTCTATGCATGAACAGAATAGCAAATTGTACTCTTAGTTTTCCTCTTGGATCTGCATGTTGCACATCTAACTGATATCAGGGGCTCCAGTTCTACACTCCCACAGCTAACATTTAGTGTTTAATCCTAGATATCTGACTAGCTCTCTTTTGCTTTTGGTATGAGGTGCCTAGTACCCACTGTCTAATACAAACTGTGACCTTTTAGTTCTTCCTCACCTGAATTTACAGAGAGCATCTCATCTCAACTAGGATTACTGAGATTTCATGTAGGAAGACCAGAGGAACAACAATTAATCTAAAAGTATGTTGTATGCTGGATTATTCTAGATAATAGCTTCCAAAAATATACATAAACCACAGATCACGTAACTCACTAGCATTTTCACTTTGTGGTACTGACGGTCACTAAACCATTCATTTTCAAAAGGAAGCAACTAGGATTACTGCTTTTTGTACCATGCTACCAAAATGAAATTACTGTGAAATACTTCACTACCTATTGTTCATTTCCTGTGCCTGTCTTACTATATTCCATACCCCAAGTTAGTTTGGTTACATGGGAAGATAATAAATTATGCATGTCAAATTCCTTTTTATTTCATTGATATAACTACCACATTTAGTAAATATACAATAGGAAATGGGTAAACTGTGTCTAAAAATCACTGTTTCCAGTGGAGCCAAATTTATCCGGTGTGACCCAAGTGAAGTCAATATACTTATACCTGGAATGAATTTGGCCTACAGGTTTCAACTTTGTTCACAACGGTTTTGAACTTTGTTCACATACCTGCTCTCAGTATGAAGGGTGCCCAGAAATGGATAAAAATAACCACACATAATCACTACAATAATTACTTGTCAACTAGGAGCTCAACAGAGACTGATCTGTTGAACCACTGTAAGACAACAACTGTAAAGTAACCTTAGCATATGGACATGTAGGATCAGCAATTTGGCCTTTTTCCTAAACAAAGAAGTGCGCACAATGTCTTCCAGAAGAGTGAACACACCCATTCAATGATGGAGCCAAAAAAGTTTGTTTCTTGGGCAACGCAGGACAGTACTGCATCTGAACACAATACTACTTGGCACATAAGATCTCAAATATAATTTGCCCTCCTGCTGAAATTCCCACTTTTGGCTTCTGAGGTGTGTGTGTGTACGTACAAGGTTTCGTCATTGTTTTGACCCAAAACATTAGCACCAGTGATCTAAACTTGGGCATTTCTATGCTGTTATCATATACAGCAAGAATAGGCCTTCATTTTCATCACATGATTCTTCAGGATAGAATATTGGATTGTACCTTTTGACCTTGTTTGTTATCCACACACAGCTGTGTTACTGTGTCTATTTCTCCTTATGCATACCTAGGGAAGATTAACAAGCAAGATGTGCATTTGCTAGCTGAAACCAAGCACCTTGTAGGGAAACACATATTGAAGTCTAGACATATAGATCTACATGTAGATCAGAAAACCTCTCCCAACAGAGACGTATTATATAGGGAGAAGACAAGAGCACTCAGAATTGCTTCTGAAACCCCGCTGGTGCTTCTTTAAGAACTTCATATAGGTTCTCTAGCACAGCAACACTAACTACTGAATTCTGAACTCCCTACATCTTGTTCTTCCAGAACATTAAAAACATGAATCTTTTGAAAAATAAGTCCCTTTTGTGTTTAATTATGCCACTATCTCACTTTAAGGGTCCTTTACACAGCCAGAGTGCTATATGAGAATCAAGCCCAACGATTATTTCACTAACAACATTTCCTCTCTCCTTCCAAAGGTTTAAAAAACAAAACAAAACAAAACATTAACAACATTTTTTAATATGACCTTACTAAATGATGGGCCTTCTCTCAATTGTGGTGGCCATTAAATAATGGCACAGCAGGTTGTGATGAAGTAATTCCCAGCAAATATGGTTGTCTGAAGTGTCAATCTTATGCACTGCTTGAACAAACTTGTTTGTGTCAGCATAAACACCTTAGTGCTTGAACTAGCATACCTCTTCTGGAACAGAATAAATATTTTAGTGTATCTCAGCCCCTATTAGGCTAGGCGAATGGATAAACTTTCAGTCAAGTCATCTGAGAATTCTTGCACATCTTGCTTTTACTGCACTTACACAAAAGAGAAACAGACCAGATAAATAACTCAACGGAATATGCCAGGTAAGCACTTTATGCTATACCTGCTTTCATCTATCTAGTATCAAACTAAGCTGAAAAATTAAAGTGTCAACTAAAAATAAGCTCTTGATGTCATATACTGTACTAAAATTGTAGAATCTAATTTTAGGAAAAGATGTCACCACATTCAGCCAACCAAAGCTATTAATATATCTCTGTGCAATCTGATTTTTAAGTCAGTTTTTGAAATGCTATTTCAGTCTTTGATGCTGAAAACAGATCCTGGTCACAGCATACAATACTACTGGATGTGAACTAACAGCCCCTTATCCTCCTCTCCTGTGGACAGATTTTTGAGAAGAGAAAAAAGATAGGTTGAAAGTTTTCATGAAGTTCACTGTACGATATTTCTTATGCATCCTTTTAGCCTGATTGGCAAGCAAATTTATGGATCTGGAGGCTGGATGTGTAATGGAAGCCTCCTTATGCTGCTCTCCATCCACCACCTTTTACAGTCAGGATGGTTCACACAGCAGTTATGATGCCATTTGTGGGATGGTCATTTCTAAGGATTTGTCTTCCCCCACTCTATATGGATGCAATGGCAAGAGTCTATACATCTTAAAATATAACTTTTATCAATAAACTTATTTGGGTCATGAGCAGAGAAAGTATATCTGCCATATAGAGAGACAAGGCAGGTGAGACAATATATTTTATTGTACCAACTTCTGTTGGTGAGAGAGACAAGCTTTCAAGGCACACAGAGCCCTTCTTATACTCCCAGCATCACAGCAAAATGCAAGGTGGAACTGATTGTTTAGCAAAGAGGTTCTCAAACTGGGGGTTGGGACCCCTCGGGGGGTTGTGAGGCTATTATGTGTGGGGTTGTGAGCTGTCAGCTTCCACCCAAACCTTGCTTTGCCTCCAGCATTTATAACGGTGTTAAATATATTAAGAAGTGTTTTTAATTTATAAGGGGGGGGGGGGAGGTCGCACTCATAAGCTTGCTATGTGAAAAGGGTCACCAGTACAAAAGTTTGAGAATCAATCACTGGTTCAGCATTTTATTGTGATGTTGGGAGGACCTTTCCCAGAGCTGAAGAAGAACTGTGTGTGGCTTCAAAGCTTGTCTCTCTCTCACCAACAGAAGTTGGTCCAATAAAAGCGATTACCTTACCCACCTTGTCTCTGTAATATCCTTGGACCGTCACGGCTACAGCTACACTGCATACATAAAGATATATGTAATATAAACAAACATCAAGGGGCAAATTCTCCCTTAGGAGAAAAATATATGGTGAATAAATGTATTTATCCAAGGCCAGCTTAAGGTTACCGTCATTATCATCAATTATTTGTATTCTTCTTGTGCCTAGCAGCCCCAGCCATGGATCAAGCCCTCATTGCGCTAGGTTCTGAACAGACACAACAAAGGGATGGCCCCTTGTCCTGAAGAGCTTACAGCATGTTTTGGGGGCTTTTTAAAAAAAAAAACAAAAAAAACCAACAAAAACACACCCTCAATATAACTTGCATTCCTGAAAGCACTGCATACCTATCTTCTCTTTATTTCTTATAAAAAGCACTTCAAGCAACACTGTATCTACCACTAACAAATTAAAAAGTTATATTTTCCCATGCATTTATTGCAACACCATCCCTCTGCCTTTGGGCATGAAATTTTTAGCGCACGTAAGTACTTTCAGAGAAAAAAAGTCTCGTGTCTCAGATTGCCCGTCCTTCAAGATGATTTTACTAGAAATTCCCCATATCAATGATACGTATTAGACACTGCCACAGCATTTGCTTACACTTGACATTCTTTCTACTTGGAAAGGAAATGCATTAGCAAGATTAGTTTTTCCACTCTCCCTCAAAAATGAAGCACTGAGAAGTTAAATGATTTGTCCAAGGTCACATAAGTAGTCAGTGACACAGCCAGAAAAAGAATCAGAATTTCCTCCTCCATGTCCTGTGGCTTTTATCCACAAGATCATTCTGCCTCCTAATTGGCCAGAACCAACTCCGACTGAAGACATGGGGAGTCTTTCCATAGACTCTGAAGGAAATCAGATTAGGCCCTACTGGACTGATTTGAGAAGTGCTGAACATCCACAAGTCCCATTTCATAAAGGGCCTCCACCTCAGATTTGCAGGCACTCAATAACTCACTCATAAGGTTGCATGTGCAATTCCACTAAGTCTTATCTGTCTTGAAAATCATTTTTAAGTGAAAATAATGTGTAGCACACTGCGGAAAGTAACTTCACTTTTTCTTTCAGGCACTATTATAACATGAATACAATCCGCACATGCACTGATCAAAACACTTTACTTTTGTGTTTCTAACTCTTCACTTTCCTGCTTTCCCAGCTCCACACAGATTCCCTAAACCAAAATCTGAAGATAATAACCACTTTGCACTGTTCCTGACAACTTCTGTTTTTTACCTGCACTTCTTCTAACGCCTGACTTGTGCTCTCTGCTTTCCTGTTGCCATGGAGAAGGTCCAGAACATAACCCGCTCTGCCATGAGAAGGGCCTCAACTATTGAGGTGAACCCACAAGCACGCCAAAAGCTCCAGGACCTCTTTGTAAATTTTTGTCTTATTTTAATATGCCTCTTGCTTATCTGTATCCTTGTGATGCTTCTCTGAAGTTCCACAGAATCTTTGCTTCCCATTGCACTATCCTGTAAGAAAGCCCCACCAAAAGGGAAAAAAAAGAACTAAACAAGAAACTCCCAAGGCAAGAATACCTATGTGAGCAGGTCGAGCAGTTGGACTAAAACAGTCTCGTCAACCACTGCACCATTTTTGGACTAGCCATTGTAAACACATTAAAAAGCACTTCTGTACTGAACAGTGATTTAAAGCCTACTGGTACAAAGCTGTCCATGAACTAACTTGTTTGTTCACCTTGCTAAGAGGCATCTCATGTGAATGTGGTAAATTTGTGCCTTTTTCATGGAAGTAAGAAAGAGCATTAATTGTGTTATTCAATTTGTGGTTCACTTGACTGAAACACTATATTAAAAAAATCCACCTCACTCTTTTGGGCCTGCATGCTTTAAAATTTCACTACAAATCTTTTTAGATATTGGATATATACTTTAATATCTCATAGAAGCCCAGATCAATCCAAAATGATGCACAGGCACATTTAGATTTGAAGGTATTTTTCAAGATGCTACAATGTTACACTGTTAATTGAAATTATTCAACTTGCTCTAATAGTTTATGACTAGAATTTTGAAAAATGAAGTAGAAGCTATTTTAAAGAAACCTTTTCCCTGATATAAATTGTCTCTCTTTTCCCCTATTTAAAGAAGGGGTTTAGAACTGATTATTGGGAAGAAAAGTAATGCCAAAACTTCAATTCTGTCTGGTATCTTTTCACATGACTTGTGACTCAGTTTTAAGAGATATGTCTATTGAAACAAGATGTCATTTGCAGAGAAAGTTTTAATTTGTTTTTCAAGGTATCTAAAGAACCAACCACCCTAGTAAGAGAACAGTATTCACTCACTGTGTTCAGTTGGCTAACTGGATGTTAGAAGGACATTAGAAGCCAAAAGTGTGCCTTGAGTAGGCTTGCCAACTGTCTAATCACACAAACCCAAACACCCCTGCCCCACCCCTTCTCCGAGGCCTCATCTCGCTCACCCTATTTTCCCACTCCCTCTGTCACTCGCTCTCCCCCACCCTCACGCACTTTCACTGGGCTGCAGCAGGGAGTTGGGATGTGGAAGGGGATGCAGGCTCTGGGCTGGGGCCAAGGGTTTTGGAGTGTGGGAGGAGGCTCTGGGATGAGCCTGGGGCAGGGGTGCAGGGTGCAAACTCTGGGAGGGAGTTTGGGTGCAGGAAGGGGCTCAGGCCTGTGGCAGGGGATAGGCGTGTGTGCGCACGTACAAGCTCCAATCAGAAGGCGCTGATCTCGGGTGGCTCCCAGGCGGTGGCTCAGTGGGGCTAAGGCAGGCTCACTGCCTGCCTTGGCCCCGCACCACTCTCGAAAGTGTCTGGCATGTCCCTGTGGCCCAAGGGGATGGCAGGGGTCTCTGCGCACTGCCCATGCCTCGAGCACCGACTCCGCGGCTCCCATTAGTTGTGAAGCGCGGCCAATGGGAGCAGTGGGAGCGGAGCCTGCCTGAGCCCTGCTGCACAACCGACCAGGAGCTGCTTGGAGGTAAGCAAGGCTGGGGGTTCACACGCTGGCCCCACTGCATGCTGCTCCCAGAAGTGGCCAGCACGTCCCTGCCGCCCCCCGACACACTGCCTCTGCCTGCAGGGACTACCCCCAGAGCTCCCATTGGCCGCCATTCCTGACCAATGGGATCTGTGGAGTTGGAGCTCAGGGCATAGGTAGCACACAGAAACCCTTCCCGCCCCTGCAAGATCATGCCGGCCACTTCCGGGAGCAGCGTGGGGCCAGGACAGGCAGGGAGCCTGCATTACCCCACTGCGCTGCCAGACTTTTAGCACCTGAAATCTCCTGGTTTGGCTTCTACTCTACTTTGGAGAGAGAGCCTTGACCAGAGACTCCCACCCAAACCAGGAGGGTTGGCAACCCTAGCCTTGAGAACTCAAGATCCTTTTGTTTTACATAGCTTTAGCAACAGATTATTATCTACCACACTTTACATTTACCATAATTTGCACTAAGAAATGCAATTTCCTTTACATTAGGAAAATTTAATACATAAAATTCAGCATTTATCTGTGTCAGACTTGCTTTTGTATTTGCTATAATAAAAGTAAAAAAGATTTGGGTTTTTTTTATTCTGCAGTCAGGTCATTCCCATTATTCTGACCAAACTTACCCAAGCTGGATACAGTACAAGGAAAAATACTGCTTTTCTTTTGAAGATAACTCACTGCTTATCCAAACCTTTTCTATTTGAGGCAGCTCATCAATAAAGTATTTGAACCAAATTCATCTTCTAGTGAGATCAAGGTGGTCAGAAATAGGTCAGAAAAACACAACATAGGCCTGCTCCCAGCTAGCTGATGATTGGGATGTGTTCTAATGTGATTGTCTAGAATGAAAAGCTACTCATTTGTCATTATATTGTAAATTTTCTACCATGCCTTTTCCCAGGGAAGGTAAATTTTGCAGGCATCAAGAACACAATAAAGCAGTGGTTCACTAACTGGTCCATGGATCATGGCAGTCTATGGACCTCTTGCTAATGGTCTTCAGATAGCTGGCCGTTCACACAGTGCTAGCTTTTCTTGTTTCCAGCAGCCACACACACACAAATATTTTCCCAGTACCAGTTTTCCAAAGGGACATTGTGTGATTGCAAAGGAGGTGGCCCACACTATCCTGGATAGGAAGGGAAGCAGTTTGCACATAATTGTGAGACCTATTAATAAATAGGTCACACAATAAAAAAGTTTGAGAACCTCTGAATTAGAGAATTTATTGATCTCTCAAGAGCAAAACCTTCAACTGAAGCCTATTTGATTCAGCAAGACTTTGTAATACTGAAGTTAAATATCAGTTTCATATGGAAAGTCACTAGAAATTGACAAGGATTATTATGCATTAGATTACAGTTCCCCTCCCCACTTTTTGCCTATCTTTAATATTCAGAAGATCTATTCCAGCAGCATTTAAAGGGAGGAAAAACAAGAATCTAGGGTATCAGCCAAAAACCATTCGTTTTTCAAAGGGCTCTATTCCACTGTAGTCTGTGTGTGCGTCTTCTATTTGACGTCAAAGGGAGTTTCATGCAAACATCAAAGGAGAATAATTTGCCCCAGGAATTAAGGTTACAAAAGCAGGGGTTGATGACACTGAAAATATGGGAAGTCAAACAGAATGAGGAACTAGCCTAATATCTGGTGTGGTGGAAGCCACCATGCCCATATTAAGGTGATGCCCTACCTAGGTAAAGCAGATAGACACACAGGGCAGCAGAAGGATAGAATAAAGTTGGTAACTACAGGCTATAAAAAGAGATAGCTATTATATATTGGCCAATTCAGGCATTGATGGATTCAACTATCCTTCAGCTCCCTTTGTTTTGAAGGACAGTAGTCAATATTGCCTCCTGCATCTCAAGCACATATCAGAATCCTGAATGCACCATTGAAGACTGGTAAAATCATCCCTGTTTCAAAAGGTATTTATAAATATTAGGTTCACATAAAAGCACGTGTGTCCCCTCAGCCTAGTCCCTCTGTTATAACTAAGCATGAATGCCTTATTTTTAGTGAAATTGTAAAAGTAGTGGAGTACAATTTGAAACAAATACCCTTACAATTCTTGTTTGCAAAAACTTACTGTTATTTAAAAATGGTTTATTGGACTATCTAGGTAGAATTTCAATTAAATTAAAAACAAAGATGTGCTATCACATGCAATTTAATGTGACTATAAGAATATTATTCATAATTACAGTGTTTAAGTGATCTCATGATCTATTCCACATCTTTCAGTCCTGCCCCACAAACTCATGAGGGGATTCTAGTAACTGTACAATAACTATTTAAAAGATCTGCCTGTAACATGTGGGGATGTCCCTGAAGAAGAAGCGGGAAAAGACAAAGCTACAAGCCTTTTCAAATGTTTTTGGATATAGGGTTTCTAATTTTAGTTTGCCTTGGTGGGATTTAAAAATATATATATTGAAAATACCCAACATTTAACATTATTGAAAAATTTCTTGAAAATGGTTAGGCCCTCAAGAGGAACCTTTGCATTCTGGGAATTCCTTGTTGGAATAATAGGCTTCAGAGGAATCAGTTTATATTAGAACGCAAACCCTGAAACAAAGAGAATTTTCCTCATACAAATGAAACAGTGAGTCTTAAACAAGAAAAAATGAATTTAAGAAACTAGAAACACTATTAGCATTTTGCAACAATGTAAATCTATAGTGTATACTATAAGATTACATTTGTATCTTGGGATTCTGTTGATATGAAGAATATACGATAACATTTCTATCATACTTTATACCATAAATATCAGTGGAATCTAAAGATAGATAAAACCTTTTTGAAAATTTGGGACATAATATTCTTTGCATAGTTATTTGATCTTTAAAATAAGCATTTTATTGTACTTCTATTTACTAAATATCAAAATTTGAAGATAAAAACTTAATATAAAAGTAAAGAATGTTCAAATGCACTCCAGTTTAGAAAGAAGAGTTAAAGTCATGTGAAAAAACTAAGCAATATAAAGTTTTTTGATTCTCTGTGGTGCTGTTTGTTTTGACTAATGCTATTTGCTTACTTTATTATGCCTAAATGGATTTTAACTAGATTTAATTCACTCAGCATATACAAGCAATCTAGTGAGTAATTAAACTACACTACAGTTCACTCTTTTTATAAGAATAAAAACTCCAAATATCTTAGATGGCTTTGGAAAGTTTTCATTTCTGTATTCAATCAATTGCCGCTGATTTACTGCACACTACCGAATTTGTTTCTAGTTTATCTTACATATAAATAAGGAGAAAAAAAATATAGCAATAATCTTGGATAAGTCCTTCAAAAAAAATGAAAATTCAAGATTCAGTAACTCCTAACTCTAGCACGACTCCACTACAGTCAGCAGAAGTTCCATCCCCAGAAAGAATTTAGTCAGTATCAGAATTATGCTTTTTAAAAAAACTATTTAGAAAGACTCCCTGTTTACAGTCTTTAGGCCAGATAATCAGCTGGTGTAAACTGATGTTACCATTTTACACCTGCTGAAGGTCTGACCCATTTCAGCATTATCTGTTCTGCTCAGAGCAAGTCTAAACCATGAAGCAGTTAAGCTCTGGATAGTTAAAAAAGGGCACCAGTACTTTCACCTTTTCTATGCTAGTTCTGCCAGTGGCTACTGTTGCCACCAAGGGAGCCATCAATGGGAAATCTTGGGGGGGGGGGGGGGGCTTAATAGTCGAGCCGGAGCAGGTCCGGGAGGAGGCTTAAGAGTCGAGCCTCTCACGCCAACACTGCCTGTCGTCCTGAGTAGCCCAACCCGTTGGTGGGGGGGGGGGGGGGAGAAGAAGCTAATGTGGAAAAGGTCTAAATGACACCGTTCTTGCAAAGGTGCATAACCACCACTGTCTCACAATGCAGAATAATCCACAGTGCATAGGTATCTGGTGTAAGCCAGGTTCCACCTACTTGTGGATGCACCAGTACGCACATAGCTATTTACACACACACTGAATTTGGCCTGTGGCATGTTGGTGCCAGATTCTGATATTCGTATTCTCATTAAATAGTACTACGGTGACCAGATTTCCTGTTTTTAAAGGGACAGTCCCTTTTTTTGGGCTTTTTCTTACATACGCACCTATTACCCCCCACCCTCTATCCTGTTTTTTCCACAGTTGCTATCTGGTCACCCTAAATAGTAGTTATGAGACTAGCTCTTTATTTATAATTTTCTAAATTGTCTGAGAAACACTGATAACCATAGTTCAATGTGGTGTTTTGTATCTTCAGTCTGCCCCACCTCTAAAGTTTGTAATGAAATTTCATGTTTTTAAAAATGTCATGATACTTTAGCAATGTTGTAGGTGGTAGTGGGACTCTATAGATAGATAAATAAATCAAAAGCTTGTAATTAAAACTGGTAAATTAAAATGCATTTCTTCGGGGTAGAGGAAGGTACGTCAACATATTTTTATGTCCATAGTGAAAAAACAAAGTATAATGGCATACGTATAGAGACTTTTGTCAAGATCAGTGTTCTCATTAACAATCACCTAAGGTATTTGTAATGGTTTAAACAAGGCTCAACCACTTCTTTTTTCATATCTGGACGATAATTCTTAGACTTTATTTTATAAAAATCAGATATGCTATTTTTAAAAAGGTACAAAAATGCCAAAAAAAGGTACTAGTTTTATGTATTTGACAACCATGAACAATCCTCCTCCCCCCCCCCGCCAAAAAAAAATGGCTTGCCATCTAAATGAAGTTTTGGCATAGTGTTGAGCAATCCTATTTGTTCATGTTTTATTTTTACAATTGCTAAGTTATTAAATTTTTAAATAAACTACTGCATATGTGTTTATTAAAAGCAGTAAAGATGTGACCTGTGCCAGCTCAAAGTAGGCTCTTAATAAGGCTTTTGCAAGGTTGCAATAAATCTTACATAACACATAGTTGGCAAAAATAAGCGGGTGTTGCTCGCTGTGCCACACAATGCTGAAAACCTTAGAAGGGAAGGAATTTTCCCTATTTGCAAAGATGCATTTGACCCATGTTAGGAAATGTTACACTTTTTGAAACTTTAGTGCTCTTCCAAAAAGTTTCAAGCTGCTAGTTTTTGAAATGTAATGGGCCTTAACGGAAGTTTCAGCCCCATTATTATTACCTGTACATTCCATAAGTGACCTTGACAAGAGCTGTGCCTGGACAGCACCACCAGTTTTTTGTTTTTAAATAAAATTGCTATATAATCCCCATTTCTTTTACTATGGATCTGTTCCTTAGAAGAGCAGTAGCAAAACAGGAGATATCAGTTAAGTCAAACAAGTTATCTTTCCAAACTAGCTGCTCTTTGCAGAAAGTAGAGGATTAACATTAGCAATCACAAGAGTTTAAATTATTATTGTGAACAAACAATTTTCTCTTAGGTGGCAGAAACTGAGGACAGGCAGAAAACGAGAACAAGATGAAATACATGCGAATCCCAATTTCTTACTACTGCAGCTGAACCAACAGCAGCTACAATCAAGAATTCAGTTGCAAGCACAAGGTCAGACTAGTGCAGAGTATGGATCTTGCTAACAACAGAGGCCTCAACTTGCTACTCAATTTCCTGCTTATTGTTATGGTTCTGGTGCTCATGTTTATCCTTGTGAAACTCATGTGAATCTCGAGGTTCTGCTTTTTTTGCAATGATAACTTAACACTTCAAACTATCTGAACATGTAAAGATTGCATAAGCTAGAGAAGTGTCTCTAAAGTATATGATTATTACGTGCTCGTGTATCTACTCTACAGCAAAATAGCTTAAAAGAAAAACAATCAACACACTTGCTGAAGGCTAAGGGGAGTGTATAGTTCCATGCTGATGACAAAAGGACACTGTATCTAAGCACACACAGTACTCTTGCCACTGATATAATAAACTGATTACTTGTGTTTAAACAACTAAGAATCAAAGGCAGGAGTCTTCTAGGAGTACAATCTCTGCAAAGAGGATAAGAGAAATAAAAAAAAATGGAATCTCCACCGGGCGGCCTCTCTGAAGAAAACTGAAACACAGGCCTCAAAAGGACAAGAGAGATGTCTAAAGCTGATTGATGGCAAGTATCAGATTACGTACGGAAAAGAAAAACAATGTTGTTGTGGCTATTCAAAGGCAAATCCCACCATCTGGTCACAGGATTTGTCATGCATGTTCAAATATAAAAAATTAATAACTGCAGCTTTTTAAAAGACGCACCATCCACTGCAGCATTTGAAAAAAAAAAAAAAACACCTCAACAAGCAGTTCTATTATCCATCAATATTGAAAGAATTTCACCTATCACCAGCTGTTAAGCTTAAAATTTTGAGCAACAAGGTAATATAAAATAGAGAACACTATCAAGTCTCACTCTACTTCAGTCTCTCTGAAGTTTGCTGAAAGTCTCATGCAATAGTAGATGGGATGGCCTGGATACTTACAATTAAAGCTTTTCACTGTTGTCTACAAATGAAGTATGTGCAATAAATATTTAAACAACTTTTCTAAAAATCAAAAAGACTTATATAGCAACAAGCTGTAAAGTCAATAGCTATTCTATGTTGACACAGTATTGTCAATTTCTATATCGACTATTAGTGTATGTTTCAAAGAGGAAAAAGTTACCCAGCTGCTTCATAATAAGCACTTTATCATATTTTGTTTGATATTTTGGAGGATATTCTGCTTTTATAAAATGTCTGTACATTCATATACAAGGGATCTAAATTATAGCAAAGGGTTCGTTCAATGTTTCGATTAACCCTTTAGAGCGTCAGTGAGTAGGCACATTACCATAACATGAAGTAAACCAAATCCAAACAAACATACAAACTGATCCAATTATCTAATGACATGCCTATTCACAGATATGCTGCATATATTGCTTTAGAATGTACTGTGTGTGTGTGTATATATATAAAAACAACTACAGCTATCTAAGAGTTTGTATCAAAAGAGACAATTTGAAAAAAAAAAAAGGAAAAAATGGTGACTCTATGGGTTGTATTTATATTTCGCTTTTTATCCGAAATCACTTTACAAACAAAGCATACAAGAATCTCACCACTCTCCACTAATGCGTAGCTACCTCTGGGGTGGAATGAAACAACTGTTTATCCCAGTGATACTACACAAGTTTGAGACAGATAAAACATACAGCTTTAACTAGACAGAATATAAATTTGTATGAGCTACTGGGAGTAACATCCTTCTGCAGCAAACAGAGGCATAATACTTTTACTGATCAAAAATGGTCAGGATTGGATTTACACATCAGCCATCAGCACGTATTGAAACCCAGTCCCACATATTTATTATATTAAGATGAATCCCTAGTTGTCAAATCCCAAGACCACTTACTTCACAATCAACAGAATATAAAAAGCAACTTCAGTGAGGCACAACAATGAATATTAATTAAACTAAAAGTGACTGCAGTTTTTAGCATGAAAAATTCTCTCTGAAAATA
The DNA here is from genome assembly GCF_003597395.2 of Chelonoidis abingdonii. Lineage (NCBI taxonomy): Eukaryota > Metazoa > Chordata > Testudines > Testudinidae > Chelonoidis > Chelonoidis abingdonii. Next base: position 94,583,062 of record NC_133771.1, read on the forward strand.
GCATTTAATTAAAATTTAAATTTTCTGTGGGGAAATGTTGATTTTGAGAAAAGGATTTCAATTTTTTGATCAAGTGGGATGAAAATAAAAATATTATAAGTTGACATTTCAAAATGAAACTTGCTTCATTTCAAAATGTCAATTTGAAGAGAATGGTATCATTTCAACATGTCAGATTGTTTTGCTCATAAATGTAGACATTTAGTTGAATATTTCCAATTCACAAGTTGAAATATTTTGATTTGCAAAACGTTGGGATATTTTGACTTTCCATTCTGATTTGGAATGCAAACTAATTATGAATTGTCTAAATTTCCCAAGAGACGAAAATCTCATTTCCTGACCAGCTCTAATATTAACCTATGCATGCTCTAAACAGAGAGGAGGGCTAAGCACCTTGTTAATGGAAAATGGCAAAAAGACAAATTAAGGCGAAAGCCAGACTATTGAGTAATTTCCATCCAGCACAGATGTAGCCTCCCAGATGAACTGGTGCAGTATACTAAACTCAAGTGTAATTGCAGTATGAAACAAAACAAAAAACACACACACACAAACAGAGCATGATACAATGAGAGCACTGGGGGGAAGAGGGGGTGGTAGGATGTGTGGTGTGGACATCGACCTGGCTTCAGCACAGAGTCAGCTTCACTTTATACAGCCGCCCTGGGGCCAGTCCCAGTTTACACAAGGCAGTGAGACCCCACCCAGGAAATGGTGGGGGAGGGGGCTCCACTCATCATCAAAATCCAGCTGCTCAGACTGGGGAGAAGGCCAGCATGAGCCAGCACCCGACCCTGCTCCCCTTAGTGCCTGGAGAACCAACCCCTCCTCAGAGTTTTCTTTGGGCCGCTGTAGCTCTGACCTCTTCGTGCCATGATGTGGCCAGGAATGGTAGCACCATGATGCAGGTCTCGGCCTATGGAGCTGCATGTTGTTTCTTGTGCAAAGGAGCAAACATGGCTCCTCCAGTTATTCCTGCAGGATGTTTCTGCATCCTTGGTTTCAAGATTTCTGTGGGTCCAACTGAACCCATGAACTCCTGCTAAAGCCACCCTGCCTTCCACCTATTATATCAATACTAGAGGCAGATGCAAGTCAGAGTAGTCTAAAGAAGCCTCTTTTCACCAAGCAAGAAAGAGTCCTGTGGCACCTTAAAGACTAACAGATATATTGGAGCATAAGCATTTGTGGGTGAATACGCATGCATCTGACAAAGTGGGTATTCACCCACGAAAGCTTATGCTCCGATACATATGTTAGTCTATAAGTGCCACAGGACTCTTTGTTGCTTTTTACAGATCCAGACTAACATGGCTACGCCTCTGATTCTTTTCACCAAGTATACAAACATGTTCTTCCAAAGACACCTAGTGCATAGTACGAATACACAGGTGTGCAACCTTCTGAAACATTTCTTACTGTATGTTCTCCTGCAGTTTTCAAGACCAAGTATTTTCATTTTAAATCTTATTTCTAGTGCTGCTGTACAGCATTCAGCTCTATAATCAACCGTATCAAGGTTTGAGAAACTACTATTCACAAATACTCATAGTCAAACCTTTCAGAGCCTTAAGGGGCATATTTCTTCACTCCAAATTCTATGCCCGGCTTCCAGATGAATCAATGGGAGCCTTGGGTCATGCATCTGAGGCTAAAATTTTGCCCTAAGAGGTGCCCAATGCTGCAGCACTTTCCTGTGGAAAAAAAGTTACCTAAAGTTGGGATTTCTGTGTGCTGGAATGTTAGGCATCAGTAGGGAATAACTAAGCGCAATACCTGATGGCATGGAAATATAGTGTGGATCTTTCTAGCTCACTAAGAAAACGTTAACCTTATGTTTAAAAAAAATCTGCTTCTTGAACGTCTGTTTATACCTTAGATTAAAGGATTTGATGAGAGAGATGCCCTCAGAACAGCACATGTTGGTGAAGACAACCTCCAGAATGCTCCCATGCTGTTACTGAGTATCAGAGAAACACTTAAACTAGTAACCTCCCCTGAAATTTGTTTCACAATGCATGTGTAGATATTATAGCCTGAGGTGAACATCTTATAATCTCTTCAAAGTAATATGCATCTCCTTTGAAAATCTAATCCGTTGATTCACATCACTATATATTATATATATATATATATATAAGATGCTTTCCACATAGCCAGAGGTTGAGTACAGAATGTGTTTAATAAGCCAATTTTTCTGCACACACTTTCTGATGTAATGTTCAGGGCAAGTTATTGTTCTATCTACATTCTTAGTCAAAAATAAATTTGGTTATAATTTTGTGTTATTTTCTTTAATGTAGAAACAGCGTATGTGAGTTCTCTCTGCCTGCTCTAAAAATCACTGCATTTCAATCAGTACACACACTGTACTTCCAAGCAGATGGCACATTTCTTATTGCACTGTTAAAAGATTTTCACCATCAGCAAAAATGATCTCTAGTGTCATGAAATGAAACTCCTAACTCTGAAAAGATAAATAAGGTTTATCATCCTGTTATTGTATTGTACACAGTATCACTGCTTTACTATTTTTTTTTTTAATAAAACTTTTTACAAGATTTTTAATTTTTCAGAAACAGTAGCAAATCAACTTCAGGATATTCTGCTGTTTGGACAGTATTTAATATGTAAAATAGCATTACAAATAAATAAATTTTATTGCAGAAACATTTTAAGGTTGTTGCAATAAGATGATTTTAAAACAGCAACAAATTCTCATTGAATCGTTAAAAGAAGGAAATTCTTCCCTCTCCTTCAAACACTGCTACAATGCTTCTAAAAGGCTTCTAAAACACCCCCCTACCCACATTTCCCCATTCTTCAAGTGTTCCTCATGTGGCCACAAGTACAACCTCTCACTTGCAAGAGACCAGATAGGCTTTTAAATGTGATCTATAGACATCACCCATTAATCAGCTGTATAAGTGCTTCTGCTGCTGTTAAGCAATGCTCCCATTGTACTCCAAACAATTGTGCACAGTTCCTCAGTATTCCCACCCTGTGCTAGCCACAAGTGTCAGAGTAAGGGCTTGTCGACACGTAGAGCAGTACAGCTGCACTGTTGTAGTGCTTAGTGAAGACACTACCTATGCTGATGGGAGAGCTGCTCCCGTCGGCTTAGGTACTCCACTTCTCCGAGAGGTAGTAGCTATGCCAATGGGAGAAGCCCAGCATACATTTGTAGTGCAGACCAGAGCTAAGTAGCTCGGCAATCAAATGCTGGTCTCCTCCGTGTCAGTTCAGAACGCTTCTGCTAAAGCTACAGCCTGACATAGGGAACTGAATTTTTAAATAATAATTGGAGAGAAATGGGCTCCAAAAGAAGTAAAAAACTGGGAATTTAAGAAAGACAAAGTTTTAAACAAAATATTGTCTTAGATTTGTTATGATCTTGAAAATCTGAACAGTAGAAGCATCAGTGAGCTTAGCCAAAGAGGTAACTATTGTTTGTGTTCCCTGTGCTTCTTCTGTCCTTGAACACAAATTATTCTGAACTGTGTTGACATCAGTATTTGCAAACAGATATGCATGTAAATGGATATATTTTGAAATAATAATTATAATGTATGTAATGCTTTATTTTTTGTTAAACAGTTTTAAATTTCACCTTCACACAAAATAGAGGGGGACAATCTTGAATGCTTACATTTTTTTTAGAAAAACAGCAGAGGTTACGAAGTGATAACATGTCAATATTAATTATCAGAGTGGGGTTTATAAATTAGGATATTAGTTACATTTATGAAGTAACCAATCTTGACATTGGTGAGGGTCATTGTCTACTATGAATCTTTTTCAAATCAAAAGGAAATGGAGTTTCCTTAAAAATCAGTTCAGATTATAAAGTCCATTTGAGCATATATCACACCATTTCAACAGAAGCTTCTCTTAAAATGGCACAAAAATGTGACTATATGTATATGTACCCTATACATACATTATATACATATATATATATACACACACACACACACACACACTATTATGTTGTTACACAGTTGCAAAAAAGTATAGATGCTGCTCTCATATAGATTGGGTAAATTGTCTGGTATAATTAACTGCCAGCAGCTGTAAATTAACTGGAGCACGCTTTGCTGGCACTCAGATAATAAATGAAGCTCTAGTGCAGTCAGTTTTTCATTAAGTTATAGAAACAGCTTAAAAGTTTAAAAACCAACAATAGCACTGGGTGAGATAAGAATACTTTCTCCACCTGAAACATTTAATAAAAATATGCTCAATGCTGTGTCTCTTACTGCCCACGTGATGGCAGCAAACACCAAATTTCTATTCTTACCTGCATCGAGTGCTCGTTTCCCCTTGTAAGATCTTCAAGCTGCTGCAGTTGCCAAGCTGTCAAACCATATGACTCCTCAGCAGTCCTACAGTCCAGAGGATTTGCATGCAACTGTTCTGTAAGCCACATTTGAGTCCTCACTGACGGCTGAATAGGTACTCCGTTCATAGCCTGCTGTCCCAGTGTTGCATATCTGTGCCCAAAAGCCTCACCGCTGGCTGAGTTGGGCTTGCTTTCAGGTAAGGCACTGTAGGTCATGTCAAAGACATGTCTCCTATTCGAGGCATCTGAAACACCAAAGTCGTCTTTGCTGCAACTTTCAAATTTGTATTTACAATCCAGCGTAGAAGATCGTTTTTTCCCAGTTTCTTTGTCCTCAACTTTTAGCAATTCCATGCTATTATGCAAACAACTTGGCCCATTTGTCCTTAATTGTGGTGACATGTTCTTGTCTCTCCCTGATCTGTCAGTACTAGCCCTGGAGTCCCCTGAAAGGACACTTTCATCCTGACTGCAGCTATCTGGTGTGCTGAGTTTAGACAAGGATGACCACTTCCTTACAGGTCTCACATCCTTCATGTCAAGAGAGCTGTCCACTATGCCCAGATTTTGACTTCCTCCTGATCGTAAAAGGTTTGTACTCCATTGTGAGCAGTCAGACTTCAGAGCTTCCCTGTGTTTGGAAAGTGAAGAGCTGGCATTAGACGGCATCACATGGGCAGTGGGAATAGAGACCAGTGATCGGCTGGGCTTAAACAAGGAAGTACCACTTGACGTTGAATGATCTAGGAAAAAGATTTATCAAGTAAATAAACGCAACACAAGCTCTGCCAGCAATACTGATCAAATGTCAAACTCAGGCTGAAATGTTAAAGCAGCAGGCATATCCTCTAGTAAATTATTAATGGGACACAGTAATATTAAAAGCACATTCCATGACCCAGAGTTATTAGAACTGATAAATATGAAACCTATCAGAAATAACATTTGTTTCCTTTCTGTGGACGTTGCACAGCTAGGACAATGAAAATGGTGTAGACTGGCCAGTTTCACTACCATTTTTTCTTTTGGGTTGCCAATGTTGCAGGGGAATGTTTTCATTTAAACAACACTGCCAAAGTTGCCAAGATTTCTATATAGGCTATGTCTACACTAGAGATATTACAGCAGCACAACTGTACCAATGCAGCTGTGCCACTAAGATCTCTTGTGTAGCCGCTCTATGATGACAGGCAGGAACTCTCCCATCAATATAATTAAACCACTCCAAGTGAGCGGCAGTAGTTACATCAGTGAGAGCTTCTGATACACTGCTGTGTACACTACCACTTATGCCAGTGAAACTTATGTCGCTCAGGGGTCGGGGTTTTTCCCCACACACCCGAGCGACATACGTTTTGTCAACGTAAGTGGTAGCGCAGGTATGGCCTTAGGCTGTAGAGACTCTCCTAAATGCAGGGAAAATATTTTTTGATCGTTTGTATATTATGGAGATATCAGTAGCAACTCTACAGTTAAGACTGTGTTGAAATTTTTAATTAAAGGAGGTTTAAAAATTCCCTCATCCACATATTAATCATATTTAGTCTCCAAATATGAAATAATAAATTTTCAAAGAAAATTAATGTCTATGCACTGTTTGTAATATATATATTAAATTTTGCAGAGGAAAAACAATTTGAAGTACTCCCTTTTTGAAATGTGCATTTTTTTGGTTCCTCTAGTTAAACAACCACAGTTCCCACAAATTCTAAATTTCTCTCTTTCTGAACTTCATATAGGCAATGTATTGGAAATATGCCACTTTTAACATTTTAAAATTAAAGCACAAACAATTATTCCCTTTTGTCTACTTCCACACTTTATTTAGGTTAAAATAATTGATTTATGCCAAGATTCTCCAATGAAACAGCCCAGTTCTGTTAGTTTCTGCCATTCTCTCACACAGTCAACTGTCCCGGATTCACCAGACATCCCGTGGAGACAAGGAAGCAGGCTGCTCAGCTAAAGAGCTGTGCATGTGTGTAATGCACACTATGGAAGAGAAAATGGAGCTGTAAAAGATCAATGATCCTGTGAAGGTCAAGTCCAATGTCCATATAACATGTTGTACTGCATGCTTAACATTGAGCATCGGGGCGTGCACAGGCTGGGGCACAGCCCCTCCACCCCCATAATAGGTGGGAGCACAGAATTCCTCTGGCCCCAGAGGATCATACTGTCACTTTCTTCCACTTATCCCTGCATCTCCAACCCCCAAGCGGAAATATCAAAATGTTCACAGAGGACAACAGGGAAGCACTGTTCAGAGAGAGAGAGACTGGTAAGTGAAAACAACAGAGGTGAGGCAGAGGTTACTGAGATCTGACTGACAGCTCTCCCATAGTCAGCAACTGCTGCTTACCATCATAGCCTGTAGACAACCAGAAGTAAGCAGCTAATCCTCTCACCATCTTCCATTAAATCACATGGCTCAACCTTACCCATGCTCTCATGTTGTTCCACGCTGTAAGCTCATTAACGCATTATTACTTACTCAATCACCTGCAAATTAAACCTCCATAAGACTTTTTGGTTAAATTTTTGACAAAAAAAGCAAGTTGTCACCGTTTTTTCTCCTCAGAACCCTCAGCCTCACAGTGAGTACCAGAGTTCCTGGGGAGCCACAAAACTAGCCTGGTCAAGCTCAGTGTTCAAGGGCAAATCAATTAACAAGAACCAACACTCCGCAGATGCTGCTTGTGGGCGTGGCTAAGCTTTGGGAAAGGCAACATTTCTTTTACTACAAACCCAAATAATGAGCAGCACCCAATTCCTCAAGACACCTGCTCCCCATTCACAGGCCAGCTCTCATTGTTCCTGCACATCTGTGGGGCTATGTAAAAAAATACGAAAGACAACATCCACAGGGCTATAGTAACTTCCTCACATGGCTTTATCATGGAAAGCAGGCTGGGCGCTGCAGGTTTTTAAAAAAAATAAAAAAAAAAAAGGGGGGGGGAGGATGTGGGTAGTGGAGAACACCTACAGTTTGGGGATCTCTGTCTCCTCACTCCCATCACTAATCTTTGTGAGATCCCATGCCCTGCACTGGTGTTGGAACAGAAAAGAAATTGCCTCCATTTCCCTCCCCCCCTCTCCAATCTCACTTCCATCCTTTTTTGGAGGAAGAAATATTCTGCCTAGTGCCTGCCTCTCTCAGCTGAAATCCATTTTTAGAGCAGCGAACCAGGAAGACATGTTGAGCTGTGCTACCCATTTAAAACCCAAGCTAGTCAGTGATTTCGAGAAGAAATCACATGCACTGGTAAAATGCTGGTGTAGTCTGTTCTGTACCTACATCATACCTGGCAACTGAATAAGCCGGAGAGTGGAAGAGGGACAGGACAAGGCAGCCACATCAGTTCTTATGTGTTTTTTTCCCCCCAATAGGAAAGTAAACCCTTGGAATAGGCTGGAGCCTCCATTACTATGGAGCCCAGCAAGTTCAGGGACCTATGCCACAGGCTATGCAAGTGGGGCAATGATTTTAAGGAAAGAATCTTAAACAAAACAAAAGAGGAACAACCCAAATCTGCCTGGAGTAAAAAAATAAAAATAGAGAGAAAAGGGAATCACCCAGAAAAGGTATCAGTAAGAGGTTCTTAAATTGCGATACACCGCTACCTCGATATAACACCACCCAATATAACACGAATTTGGATATAACGCGGTAAAGCAGTGCTGGGGATGGGCCTGCACACTCTGCTGGATCAAAGCAAGTTCAGTACAACACGGTTTCACCTATAACGTGGTAAGATTTCTTGGCTCCCAAGGACAGTGTTATATCGAGGGTAGAGGTGTATTTCTCCTGTGGCCATGAAACTGTGTTCCATTTAGCAATAACTCACCAAGAAAAAGGACTCAATCCAAAACACAATTTTTCCCTTATAAAAGTCGGAATAAGGGTAGGAATTAAAGCACTACTTCATCCAACAACAAGATCAAATTCAGAACCCACAACGTTCAGACTTCAGCAATTTCTCAAACAGGCTCCATTTTATTTAATCAGTTTTTATGTAAAGTTTATAGGCATTACTACTGATGCTGCCTTACTGGCTCAAGAGTCTTAAAATTCTCTGTTAAACAATTCTTTTGGTAATAGTAAATAAAAATAAATAAATAAATAAATAAATAAATAGAGACACAAAACAGCAGGAAAAATGGAGAAAGTTATTACTCTGTCTTCTCTAAAACCACATCATAACCATATCGTATGGTATATACTAAAATGAGTTGCTTTTCAATTATCCTATTTTCCTAACCCCTGCCATAAAATTCCCTAAAATACTTAGCTAACATGTACAACATTTTCATGACAAACCAGCATTGCCCAAACTGACAGAGTCATATAGACAGAAAATTTGGAATCTCCTGCATTACGCCTTAATAAATATTACAATTTATTTTTATATGTCAAAAAGTACAACTAGCTACTCAACAAGAGTGTATTTTATATGAGTTTATTCTCAGCACTGCACTGTTGGGATGAAAGTAAAGGGAACAGCCTCAATCCTGGTCACACTAAAAAAAAAAAAAAAAGAGAGAGAGAGAGAGAAGAGGGAGAATTCTCATTTGAGAGAAGACCCAGATGATCATTATTTTTTTTTATCCTCCTACATGCTCACTTTACTCCTTGTCTGTTCAGTAAAGTTTACAACACACCATAAGAAAATATGATTTTTAACACTGATAGTGTTAAAAATCATTGATAACAAACCAAAATACTGATTTAAAATCACTAAAGGGAATCTCTGGGGTCATTTTTTGAGTCAGATACAACACATATATTAAATTATGGCCCGGCGATGGAGGAGCTAGAAATTTTTAATCCATCTCACTTTCTGGAGGGGGGAAGGGGAGGGGAGAGAGAGAGAGAGAGAGAGAGAGAGAAGGAATTGCAAGAGGGGAAATATGGGCCAAATTCTGACTTCAGAGGTACCAATGAAAAAGTGCATTCCACATGTCTTGGAGAGTATGCAGCATGATTGAAACTGGCAAAAAACACACACACACTTTTTGGTTGTTATACAGTATCCCAGTGCTTCCAACACTATACTCTCTCTGCTTGCCCTATCCAGCACCAATCACATAGGAATGCTTATATAATTAAAAACTTGTGTTTACAAGTAGATTTTTCATTTATTTATTTAGTGAATAAAATCTGAAACTGTCCCAAACTACTTACCTGAATCCCGTTAAAGAAGAAGAACTTCAATTCTTTACCTGCTAAGTCTATGTTCAGGTTTCTGTTATTTTTCCTGCTAGGTCCAATAATCATAATATCTAAAGAACAACAGGGAGCTGAATTATGCATCTTCCTTACACTGTATTAGGTGTTTGAGAGCACATTTTTAATCAGGAAAAAAACAGAAGCAAAAATTTGGGACTTAGTTAAGGAAAGAAAGGCTCATCTACCACCACAATATTTTGTTTTAAAAAACTTACTAGATGTAATTTTAAGGCTAAAAATTATATAGATGTAGTGCTTTGATACTACTATATTGGTTAGTACAGAAAATCCTACAGCATTACTGAACTTGAATTTGCCATTTTAGATTTAAAGTAAAACCAGTTGCGTAAGAGACCTCATTTATGAGTAAGAGTGTCGCAATTTATCACAGTTTCCCCATTGGTACAAAAGTGTTTTCTTCTCTCAGAAAAGCCCAAGCAACCACTTAACTTATTTGCGCAGTTTTAATAAGAGCAAATACTGCATGGCACGTACATCTCCAGTGCTGCTGAAATCAGTGTGCTTTCCTAATATCAGAGGCTTTCAAGTCTGGCATTTTATCTGGGCTATAATTCGGAAGTCACTGAAGAAAATGCAAGTATTAAAAAGTCACCCAAAAAAACCCCATACTTCAAACTACCTCTCTGATCCCAGAAAGTACTTATTACAGAAATAAAAATATTCTTAGCAATCAGAAGAGAAGGTTTAGGGAAGGCAGACATTCCTATCCTAAGAGCTCGCTAAAAAAAACAACCACCTTAAATTGGAGTGTACAAAAGTTCTGTGCTCAACTGCACAACGTCATCTTTTCAGAATGATTCTCCAAACCATGCCTGCTGCAACTCTTAGTTAGACCTCTGTGACACAGCCACAAGTGATTTAAAAAACAGCCAAATCATGACTCACACAGTCTCTGTAATAAATCGTCACATCTGGCTCAAGAGGAGGTGGGAGCTTGTACAAGCCTTCTCTAAACAGTTCCTGAGAACAATGAGAATTTGAGCTAGGGATGGGGGTTTAATCAAAATTGAAGAATTGGGGCCCTGTCAAGAAAGTTTAGTGCTGCAGCCACCAGCCATGTATTTTCCCTTGTTTCCATCTATCTGACAATTATGGCTGGACTGGAAGACTTGATTTAGAGGGGATAAGCAACTGTAAAGCGGCTGAGGGACCTTAAACTGGACAAGCAAATACCCAGTCCAAACAAAAAAGACTACTCAAAATGCTGATCTATCATTCTCTAAAAGCAAAAATATATTTGCATGATTTAACAAAAAGCTGCCAATGGTGAGACCACTTTGATAATTTACATATGCACCTCACCACACATCCTTTGGAGTCTCTCTGTACTACTTTCAAAGTTTAGCATGCCAAAAACATTAAAAGGATAATTTAATTGTAATTACTGCAGGAAAATAAACAAATTCCTTCAAACAAGCATTTCCCAAAAATATAAACTGACAGAGATATTATCTATCTATAATAAAAATAGGAGTCCAGACACAGGAGAGAAAAACTCAAGTGTGTAATGACTTCTTTACAACGATTATTTGAAACAATAAGAACTACTTAGTTAAGAGATGAGATAAGATAAAAGGTATAGCAAGTAATGAATGGCACAGAAGAATTAAACTGGCACTTTTACTTAACCTCATTGAAAACAAGGGCACATCCAAAGAAATTGAAAGTCAAAATGTTTAAAATTGATAAGAAGGTGTATTTATTTGAGATTTTTAAAATAAAACATAATAAACTGGTAGAACTCATTGAGGGCAACAGATTAGCAGATCTGAAAAAGGATTATACATTTATATGGATAATAACTTTCATTAAATCAGATTAAAATGATTACTAGCACAACCCTATTACTAACTAATGGAAATTAAAAAGAAACTTCTCCTATGGCCTGGCCATTCTGTATGGGTCCATTATGGGTTGACATGAACCCTCCTCTAAAACATTTTATATTGGCACCTGTAAGAATCAACATATTGAACTAGATGGGCAAAGAGTCTGACCCTTGTTTCCAAAAGCATGTTCACTAAAGGTTATAATAGGCAGCAGATCTGAACTCCTTGTCTAGCTGCTAAGTACAGAAGCTTTTTAAAAAAAAAGTGAAACGTGTTTTGACTTTTTAGGGGGGAAAAAGTTTTTAAAATTTGTACTCTAGGTGTAAAATACTAATACTACTACTAAGAGAAGGGAAAAGGGGAAGAAAGGGAAAGGAAAAAGAAAAAGGCGTCCCTAGTGCTTATCACTGCAGTATTTAAACACACGTCACATTCTAAGTCTTTAATCAAATTTAACACAATGATCGCTTGAGATAGGAAGCAGTTCTGATAAGGGCCATTTCTAAAAGCGAATTAAGAAAATGAAGCACTGCTGGCACTGAGTAAGTCATTAAATAGTCATTGTGCTGACCAGAATTTGTCTAACTGAGCAGTGGACTGCAAACAAATCAGAATCAATACATCACATTAATCTAAACTGCTCCTTATAATATCTGAAGTAGACTACAATGTTTCAGTTATTTTTAAGTGTTGCGGTTTTTTTTTTTAATCACAATTTGGTTTGTTTTGGTGGGCAAGTCATTCAAAGCACATATAATTCGCAAGACACAAACAAACAAAAATCCTAAAGACAAGCTTATCAACAGGTACTTCTTCTGTAACTCATGTTGCTGCTCAAATATGGTTAAAAAAAATCACAGCTAGGATGATTTTGTTACATTTGTTTTTATTTCCCTTGACATTCCATCTACCTACAGGTGTATTAGTCATACACCAAGAGGTCTGCTGAAATGTTAGTACAGCCACCAACACTAAGTAATGCTTTCTTGTTGAGAGGATGAAGACAGGAAGAAAACAAAGATGCCAGCCTGACAGCCCTCTACAGCCTGCAGAAAATGAAGGCGATAATGAAGTTTCTTCAGGAAGAGAGGAAGGAAACCCTGGAGAGCTAGAAGCTGCAGGTCAGGGAGGAAATGCAGTATGAACACATGGTACATGGAGGAAATATAATTATGGACTGTTAAAACAAGAACAATGAGTTCCACAATATGATGGACAGATTCTCAGCCACCCCTCAGAAATATCCTTTCAACATCAACCTGTCCAAATGTGTCATCTAACTTCTCAGTGACTGGTTTCTGGCAACCACTTCATTACCCTCCTACTGCTGTTTTGCAATGATCTTGTGTGACAGTGTACCATGCATTTGCTACCCTCTTCTGGAGGCACTTGGTGCACTCTACCCAAAGAGGGGGGTGTCCTTTTTGGGAAAAAGAGCTCCAAGTCCTCCAGGAGCTACCTAGATACTCAAAATCAGTGGCTGGTGGAACCAATGAGTAGTCATCCTACAGAAAAGAGCAGCAAATGCCTGATACGCACCCCTCCCCAACCTCCCTTCTTGCCAAAAGTCACACCTCACCTATTTCCCACAAATCCTTCTGCTGGTTATCAACTATATGGCATTGTGTTTCGCCAGATGGAAAGGATCCCAGTTACACTCAGCTTTACTCTTCAGTTTTTACCTCAAAACTTAAACACCCACCCCTTTTATTTTTAAATTAAGTACATGAGGTAAAGTTTCATTGAATTAAGCTGCAAATCATAACTGATTAGTTAGGCAAATCATATTTTATTCACTCCAGTATCACAGATGGACTAGTTAGTCACTCATCTCTATTTTCCTTGCTTTCAGTACATACAAGTTCCTTTGCTATGTTTAGATCTACCCTTTCTCCTCAAAACACACAGTATTGGCAGAGGACATGCTATAGAAAGTTTACTTATAGTATTTGTAACAGTGCTGCATGTGTCTTAAACAATAATGTTAGGATGTTAAATGGTGGTATTTCTTTTTTCTTAAGTCCATTCTCTTAAAATCTCCACACCCCTGGCATTCAGACATGCTATGCAGAATGCCACAAAACATCACCACCAGGGACTTATTTAAAACCATCATCATTGTGCTTCAGAATTCATTCCCACATAACCTTCAATTTTACACATTTTTCCTGAGGTGATATTATAGCCTTGGGTGCTATAATCTAGAATTGTTTCTTTAAAGTAATGGGGCAAGAATAGCATAGCTCACTCAGAATCACATCTGTTAAGAATTAAGAATGACAAACATATGGTCACATTGTGGAAATGTTGCTGCCATTTGGGCATGCTGAAACAGGTCATGGGAGAGGGGGAGAACCCCCTACTTTGATTTTTAGAAGCCATTACCTAACTAGCTTGCAAAATGCGAACAGACACCTTCTTAGTTCAGGAGTACTGCACCGAATATATATATAAAAAAAAAACACATCACACACACGGGGAAGTGTTCAGAGAAGAGACACGCCTGGCTGAGATACTCATTCTCCTGCATACACATGGTTCATTACAAATACGGTTTCAAATGATGCCCAAGTGAAGATGAAACTAGGTGATCTAACATGATGTACATCCAAATTACACCACATTAATACTCCATTTTAAATATGCAGTACATATATATGCTGATGAAAGGATCAAGCAAAAAATCTCTCTTTTTGCTCATTAAAAAGAAAAAAATAGGGGCTCTCGGAAAAAATAAAGCAAACCTCAAGAGGCAAAAACACATTTCAGTGGATTTGAACAAAAACCTTTTAAAAAGGAATGATCAACTATAAAATGTAAACCTGGCAGTATTTTGTGCTCTGCAAACCCTAGTCTCAGAGGGACAGAACCAGGCAGATGTTGCAAAGAGAATTTTTGATTAAAAAAATTCAGAGCCATTTGAGAAGTACAGGCAGAACTCCCAGAATTCAACATGGGAAAGCTGACTTTTCAAAACGCACTCATAGATACATTCCAGGGACGGGGGGGGGGGGGGGGGGGGGGAATATATCAAAGCTTTTCCTTGAGGGTGTTTTTAAACAAGACATACAATATTACAGTAACTGCCAACCAATATTAATGGCAATGCTCAAAAAGAGGTTTCAAGGTTCAGTATGGATAAGCAATGGATACATATCCCAACCTCTGAAGGCTCCCCAGTAAGTTCTCACTGAAGACAAAACCCATCAGTTAGAGGGTGAGGAAAGAAGAAGAAGTGACCACCTGTGTCTTCCTGAAGCTGTCTGTGTGCTGTTTCTGGAAGAAAGTGAGAACAGAAAATAGGGGATTTGAACAAGAAAAGAGGTTCAGTGAGGATCTGATGTGAGATAAGGGTGAAGACTCATCTTACTTTTAAACTGCCTGAAGCAGCACACTTCAATCACTCCGGTACTCTCTCTGTTGCAAACAATGGTTTAGTCTCCTGAGGGCTGTAATAGTCTGGTCTAATTTTGGCTGCTGGGCTTGGTGTGGAGGTGGCAGTGATATATAACCTGTGATATACTGCAGTTGAGACTAGAAGATCTGGTGGTCCCTTCCACCTGTAAACTCATAGGGTATGTCTACATTGCAACTGAACATCCATGGCTGGCCCAGGTCAGCAGACTTGGGCTGAGAGGCTGTAAAACTGCAGTGTAGACATTAAGGCTGGAGGCCGGGCTTTGGGACCCTTCCTGCTCATAAGGTCCCACTGCTCAGGCTCCAGCCCAAGCACCTACACCACACTTCTACTGTCCAACAGCCCAAGCCCCACAAGCCTGAGCCCACTGACAAGATGCCAGCAACAGGTGTTCAAATGCAGTGTAGACATATCCTGTGAGCAGGGCCCTACGAAATTCACGGCTGCGAAAAGCATGTCACAGACCAAGAAATCTGGTCTCACCTGTGAAATCTAGTCTTCTGTGTGCTTCTACCCTATATTATACAGATTTCACCAGCATTTCTCAAACTGAGGGTCCCGACCCAAAATGGGATATTGGGGGGGGTTGCAAGGTTATTAGGGGGGGGGGAGGGGTCACAGGACTGCCACTCTTACTTCTGCATGGCCTTCAGAACTGGACAGCTGGAGCGCACTGGATGTCAGCCAGGCACCCAGCTCTGAAGGCAGTGCCCCGCCAACAGCAGTAAAGTAGTAAGAATGGCAATACCATACCATGCCACCCTTACTGCCTTCAGAGCTGGGCAGAGAGTGGTGGCTGCTGACTGAGGGCCCAGCTCTGAAAGCAGCAGCGCAGAAGTAAAGGTAGCAACACCATACCAGGCCATCCTTACTTCTGCACCGCTGCTGGTGGCACTACTGTCTTCAGAGCTGGGCTCTCGGCCAGCAGCCACAGCTCTCTGGACACCCAGCTCTGACGGCAGCGCCGTCAACAATAGCAACACAGAAGTAAGAGTGGAAATACTGTGACCCCCCCATACACACACACAATAAACTTGCAACCACTCCTCACCCCACACAACCCCTTTTTGGGTCAGGATCCCTACAGTTATGACACCATGAAATTTTAGATTTAAAATATCTGACAAATTTGTCATTGTAAAAATCCTATGACCATGAATTGACCAAAATGGACAGTGAATTTGGTAGGGCCCTACCTAGGAGGTCACCTACCACTAAACCAGGCCAAGGCTCCTGAACTTCAGCTACAGCGGAAGAGTACATAGTGAAATTCAGGAGAATGGTGGATCCTAAGATGCCTTTAACCCATTTTTGCAGTCCCCTAGTCTGAGGCCAGTTGTGCATCAGGCTGGTCCCCTAGCATAGGTCTGAGTAACTGGAAGGCTGCTCTAAATCACACTGGTTATCAATGCCTCCAAGACATTTTTATGGCAGCTGTGGATCTCAAGTGCACAGGGATGTCCCAGCAATACCACTTATTCAGTAGCCAATGGGGTAACTGCTAACACTGGCTGTACTCTATCCATAGGATTCCTCCAGGCAAAGTGATCTGCTTGTTATCAATTATAATGGCCACAGGCACTGTCTTCCTCCGGGCCCCGGAGGAGCTCAACCCCCCACTTTGACCCAGACCCCACCCCTACCCGCCTCCTTCCCCTACCCTCACCCCACCTGTTCCTGCCCCATTGTCGCCCCACCTCTTCCAACCCAATTCCATCGCCTCCCCTAAGTGCTCCCCGTCCCCTGCTCCTCTCCCTCCCTCCCTCCCAGGGCCTCATGTATAACGCGGAACAGCTGATTGTTGTGGGTGGGAGGCACAGGAGTTGATCAGCAAGGCTGCCAGTGGGCAGGAGGCACTCAGCACTCACCAGCAGGCAGCTCCCCTAAGAACCTACTAATTTTTTTCTATGGGTGCTCTAGCCCTGGAGCACCCACGGAGTCGGCACTTACGATAATGGTCTTACACCTGCATTGCATAGACGGTGCAACACTAAATGGCCTCTCACAAAGAAACTCTGGGCCCTAATTCTGAAAATACACACAATTTTAAATTTTTAATCTAAGAATTTCAATATAGTTCTGTAGCTGGGCGATCGCCCCAGTCCAGCTCAGAAAGGGGTAAAAGCCGGCCCTTTTAGAGAGGGCTGGGGCTGAAAGCAGCCAAGGGAGGCTGAATGGGTAGGCAGCTGCAGGTGTGGCCAAACTCAATTAGGGTCCAGCTGGCCCTGATAAAAGGGCTGGGAGCTAGGCAGGGGGAGTCTCACACCAGTGGTGGAGTGGGAAGGACCTGGCTGCTGGCTAGAACAGGGTCTCAAACAGAGAAGTGCCGGGGAAGGACAGAGAGAGCTGGGGAACTCTGGCCAGACAAGTTCCCAGGCTGAGGCTGTACTAAAAGGGCCTGTGGTGGTACTGAGGCTGCCGTGGTGCAGCCAGGCCAGGAAAGGCAGCAGATCCAAACCCCTGGCCAATGATGAGCAGCCATTTCAAACTACAGTTTTCCCCTGAGAAAAGGGGCTAGATGAAGACTAGCAGCTGGTCACTGAGGGAAGGTGGGCAATGGGGAATTGGGATTCCCGACGGAGGGGAGCATCCCTTAGTGTGGGGGGCACTGCTGTAGGGCCGCACCCCAGAGAAGGGGCATCGTGAGCCGGGAGAGATGTAGGGCTAGAACTAAAGGGTGGTACTAGAGAAAGAAGCAGGTGGCAGTGAGGGAGACACTGGCCAGTAGGAGACACTCCAAAGCTGGAAGAGCTAAATTCCCAGATCAACCAGCAAAAGGTGCTGCACCGGTGAGTGCTCCACCATGCTACAGGTTCCCACTCTAATTTTGTTGTTTATTTTTCCCTCGTTGAATATTTTCTTTTAAAAATCAACATATCCAACCTCTGCATTTGAATTTTCTTGAAAAATAAACCTTTTAACTAAAACAGAAACAAAAGGATGGTTACTGTAATTTTTAAGAGGCCCTTGATACCGAGAGACAAATTATGTTTTGTGCCTGTGTTAAGGGCCTATGTATTATGCCTACAACTGGAAGGTCATCTAAAAGGGGCTCCTGTGGTGGAGGCAGGGCACAGGAGTCAGAGGCAAATCAGATAGTGGTCATTTATTGAACAATAACCTAGGGTATTCAAAAGAATATAAAAGGATGCCATTAATAACTGTTGTTCTTCCATTCCATTCTAGGTGCGCGCATGCCCATGTGCACAGTCGGAGATTTTTGCCTTAGCAGTATCTGTAGAGTTGGCTGTGGCGCCCCCTTGAGTACCTTGCTAATGCGCTGGTATATCAGGTGCAGCCGAAACCTACACCCTCTCAGTTCCTTCTTGCCAGCAACTCTGACAGAGGGGTAGGAAGGCAGGTAATGGGGTCGCCAGTGCTAGCATTAGATTTTCTGAGTCTGGGGCCAAACTCCGAGCCTCACCACCCAGGGCCAAAGCCCAAGCCCAATGGCTTCAGCCACAGGTGGCAGGGCTCAATTTACAGGCCCCCTGCCTGGGGCTGAAGCCCTTAGGCTCAGGCTTTGGTTTGGCCCCCCAGCCCAGGGCAGTGGGGCATGGGTGGGCTCAGGCTTCAGTCCCCACTCCTGGAGTCATGCAATAATTTTTGTTGTCAGAAGGGGGGTTGCAGTGCAATGAAGTTTGAGAACCCCTGGTCTAGTGGCTTGCAGTACTGCTCTACCGAAGCCAACATCGTCCTGGACCTGCTGGGTAAGTGCGTAATGAGACATGAACGTGTGGATGGACGACCAGGTGGCTGCCCTACAGATGGCCTGGATAGGCACCTGGGTTATGAAAGCTGTCGACGATGCTTGTGCCCTGGTTGAGTGGGTAGTGACAGTTGCTGGAGGTGGCACCTTTCGCTGATCATAGCAGCAGCAAATACAGGCCATGATTCAAGAAGAAATCCTTTGAGTGCACACTGGATGACCTTTCATCGTGTAGGCCACCACAATGAACAACTGTGTCGACTTGTGAAATTGCTTGGTATTTTCAATGTAGAAGGCTAGCGCCCTCCTGACATCTAGTGAATGCGAACTACGCTCCTCCTCCGACTTACGTCACTTTGGGGAGGTGGGGGGGAGACAGGTAAGTAAACGTCCTGGCCCGTATGAAATGGCAAGACCATCTTGGACAGGAAAGCTGGGTATGAATGCTGAACCTTGTTTTTGTAAAAAACATATAGGGCGGTTCCAAGGTAAATACCCTAATCTCAGAGACCCAGTGGGCAGATATTATTGCAACCAAGAACACAACCTTCCAGAAAAGGAGAAGGAAAGAGCAGGAAGCCAGAGGCTTGAAGGGGGGCCCTGTGAGCCGTGACAGCACAAGATTCAGGTCCCTCAGAGGGATGGGGTCCCTGACGAACAGATAGAGGCACTCAAGTTTCTTGGGGAACCTGGCAGTCATGTCCTGGGAGAAAACTGACCTACCCTCGAGCGGCGAATGGAAAGCCGAGATAGTAGCCAAGTGGACCTTGATAGATGAAACGGACAGGCCTTGGAGCTTGAGATGCAGAAGGTAGTCCAGGATTAACTGCAGCGAGGCCCACTCGGGCCGAATGCCTTTATCAGAGGTTCAACAAGCAAACCACTTCCATTTGGCCAAGTAGGTCATTCTGGTAGATGGCTTTCTGCTGCCCAACAGGACCTGTTGGACGCTATCTGAGGACTCCAGCTCCTGCTCCTCTGCATTAACCATGCAGCAACCAAGCCATCAGGTGCAGCACTGTCAGGTTCGGATGCAGAAGACTGCCATAGTTTTGAGACAGCAGGTCTGGCCTGAGTGGTAGCTGTAACAGAGCAGACACAGAGGTCCAGCAGCACGCCGAACCAGGTCCAAAATGGGTCTGAGGCCCCCTTTTGCTTTCGGGATTAGGAAGTAGCGGGAGTAGAACGTCTTTCCTTTCATGTCCCAAGGGACCTCCTCCACCGCCCCCAGATGCAGGAGGTTCTCGACCTCTCGGACGAGAAGTTGCTTGTGACAAGGGTCCCTGAAGAGGGACAGGGAAGGGGCTTGGGAGGAAAGGTCGGCCATGAACTGCAGGGTGTAAACTGAAGATATTACTTCAGGCACCCAATGGTCTGAGGTCAGCCAAGACCAGGCCGACCAGAATAGGGACAGGTGGTTAAGGAAAGAATGGAAGGGTGGATCCTAGAAAGTGACTGGGGCGCCTTTCGAGTGCACCCTCCAAATGTCTGCTTCTAGCCTCCTTGGTTTGTGGAAAAAACAGGCTGAGCAGACAAATGTGAAGACAACAACAAGTGCTGCTGCATAGACTACCCTTTCTCCTCTAGGTGCTCAGACAGAGAGGCCCCCAGGACCTAGACTGGAGAGGCAGAGGAGATGGAGGTTGGAACAGTTTCTTAGCCTGCTGAGGAGTATGAAGGCCCAAGGAGTGGAGGTTGGCACGGGGGCTTTCAAGGCCATGGAGCCTTGAGTCTGTGAGCTCAGAAAAGAGTCTGTAGCGTCCCTAAGCCATCTGGAGGGCCCCTCTCGCCACCGCTGTGCCTTTATCTACAAAAGCGGTGAACTCCTGGGCTTGGTCCTGTGGGAGGGCCTCCTTGAATTTGTAAGTGAGTCCCACATATTAAAATTGTGCCTACCTAACAAGGCCTGGTGGTTAGACACCCAAAATTGAAGGCTGGACATCGAATAAACTTTTGTGCCAAACAAATACAGTTTCTCAGCATCTTTAATTTTTTGGCGTGCCACTGACATGGCCATGCCTGTCCCTTTCAATAACAATGAATATGACCAGCAATGCCGCTGGAGGGTGTACAAATATTCAAACCCTTTTGCAGAGACGCAATTACTTCTTTTCCGCCCTCTTAAAAGTAAGCAGAATGGAAGAGAGGGTCTGCCACAGTGATTTGGCAAATCTTAAGTGGACAGGCAGCGCGACCCGGGCTGGGGTGGAGGAGGATATAACATTAAAGAAGTCTGACTCCTCCGCAAACTCCTCAATATTTAAGTTCTAATTGGTAGCCACCCTTTTAAAGAGGACCTGGTGCCGCTTGAATTTGTCAAGGGGGACTGCCCATTTGGGAGGGACCCACCACCACTTCATCTGGAGACAATGACGATGACAATTGCACAGTCAGGGGAGCGGCAGGTTTCCCTTGCTTCTTTTGCACTGCCCCTGCATCAGACTCGGTGCCGTGTTCCAACTCCGGTCCTGGAGGCAGCTTTTCTGAGGTGGCCATGGAAGACTGGTGGGAATATGGGACAGGCTTTACGGGGACACCCCACGGGTTCTGGTATGACCACTGAGCTGCCATACTGCTGCAGATGCCACAATGGTCTTGCTGGTCAGCAGCAAATCACCCCTCCTTGGTGAAGGGCTGAACTCCTGGTCTGACTTGGACCACTGCCGTACCAGTGACCATCAAGGCCTGAGCTTGCTGATTGACCCTGGCCAGCGATCAGTGAGACAACGGCAAGGATCGGTGCCTGGCCAATGACTGGTAACAGGGAGGTGATGTGATAGGGACCAATCCCGCTCTGGTGGGAACCTATGTCTGGGAGACCGTCTAGGCAAAGGTGACCTGCACCATGGCAATCTTTGGTGGGAAGTTTGCCTATACCAGGGACACAGGGACCAGTGTCTCCAATCCTGTGTCCCATGCCTCATAGGGGGAAAGCACAGCATTGGGGACCTGGGTCTTCTGACCAGAGACCAAGGGTATGGTGCCAGGGTCCTAGGCCGTGGAGATGGGGATCGATGCCCGCGATCCAGGGAGCGAGGGTGTTCCAATGCTCTAAGGGGCAGTCCCAGGACTGGCTTGTCCTTAGGTGTTGGGGTCTTAGCCGAGTCTGGCGCGTAACTGCAGTGCCAGTCAGCCTGCTTGTTCCTTAGCTGCTGAGGCTGTTTCGGGCAACAAGGGCCCAAGGAGAAGAAAGAGTCCCCTGCTGCTCCCAGGAGTTGGATCCCTGGCCTGGATGGGAGGGTCCAACCACAGCAGTATCCTCATGATACCCCAGGGCGGGCACGTGGCCTGACTTAGGTCCTTTGCCAAAGCCCCTTTCGCTTCTGATGCCAGGGGGCTCTTCTTCTTTTGCAGCTTTTTAGGCACTGGCGAGGGGGAACGGTGCTGGGCGCAGCCCGGTGCCGGCAATGCATTCTGCACCGATGCAGAGGTGCTCGGTATGGGGTCCAAGCTGAAGGGCTCTGAGGCAGGATGAAGTGCAGCCTCCAGGAGGAGGGCCCTAAAGTGGATATCCCACTTCTTCTGCGTTCTAGGGAGAAAGCTTTCACAGATTCTGCACTTGTCCTTTCTATGGGACTCCCCTAAGCACTTCAAAACAGCTCATTAGCACGGCACTCAAGAAAGTGCCACAGCCAATGTTATAGATACTGCTCAGGCAAAAAACTCTGACAACCATACACATGGGCACGCATACACCTAGAATGGAATCGACACGAGGAGACACTCAAAGAAGAAATAGATTTACTCCAGAATGCCTGCTCCACAAGGGTAGGCTATTCAGAGGAACGTAAAGTATTGTGTAGAGTTCAGTATTTTGAAAATTAAGAGAGACTATTGTAGTACACTGTGCTTCAAAGCAGCACCCTGGAACCTTCTTGTTCACCAGTGTCAGAATTATGATATGCTGTGTACAAAGTCTGCTTGTGAGGTATCATTTTAAAAGTCTTGATCTGTTTAACAGGATATTATCGTGTGATTATAAGTGCTGTCATTGTATGTGAAGTTATGAAGTTTTGTGTGTGAGTGTGAGTGTGAGAGAAATAGGTTGTGAGGTTAGGAACCTTTCAGGTACAACAATGGAAGCAGCCAGATGTTGCTGATGGCCCATTAAAGGAATCCACGCTCCCAAAGACTATCCCAGGAACTGTATACAATGGAGACTTCGCAGAGATCGCATGTAGACAATGGAGACTGCTTGATTCACAATCATAGCAAAGGATCTTTCCAGCAACCTGGAAGAAACTATGAAAGAGGGGAAGTCACATCATCACTGGGCCTCACTCTCCCCATAACTCAACACATCTGGAGAACAAAGAGGTGGTCCCAGCCTGAAGGAGAGTCCCAGCCTGTGTAGTGAAGATCTGGAACCCTCTTGTATTATCTATCAGGGTGAGACTGCTCGATTTAAATCCTGTTTTCTTTATAGCACTCAGATGGCAATTTTTATTTCTTAGATAATCAACTTTGATCTGTACGCTTATTACTTATAATCACTTAAAATCTATCTTTCAGTAGCTAATAAATCTGTTTTATATTTTATCTAAAACAGTGCATTGTGGTTGAAGTGCTTGGGAAATTTGCTCAGGTTGCAAAGGCTGGTGCATATCCTCTCCACTTTGAGGGAGGGGCAGACTGGGTAATAAACTTACACTGGTCAGGCTTCTGACCAGGGCAAGATGGTACAGCTCTGGGGTCCTAGGCTGGGGAAGCTGGCTGAAGACTCTCTATTGCTGTTCATGAGTGGCTGGGAGAAGCATTTATGTAACTCAGTTGGGTGTATCCCTGCCTGTGGATGGCTGTGTAAGTGCAGTACATGGAGTGGTTTGTAGCTTGTCACAACATCACAGTGTGAAAGGGAGCCCAGGTTGGAGATCCAGAGGACTCAGCAGTGCCCCAGTTCCAGGTTGCACCTCGGGGAGCCTATCACAATTATATTGAGTTTTTCTTATTAAACTGGATTTATCCAGCTGTTTATCTAAAAGGGAAGTTTTAATAAGGGGCATGGATGGCAGAATTATTTTTTAAAAACGCATCCATTGCATGTTGTGAGAGAGGATAGATACTACACCACCCCTTTCTTTACAGTCATAGAAGAGATTTCATATCCCTGTATCTGATCACAGAGAAACCAAAGAAAATATCAAGCAAGTCCAAGAGTAAATTTCCACTTATCTCACAGTCAGTGGAAACAAGTTATAAATAACCTCTGCCGAGTCTGACTTTGTGATGGCCATTTGAAGGGAAAGCAGGGCTGCTCCTCTGATCTGTTCATCCAGCTCATACACACACACACACACACACACACACACACAAGTCGAAACTTAAAACATAACATTATGTACATCTCAAAATGCATTTCAGCAAGTAAATTAAAAAACATGTTTAAATAAAGCTACGCCGTCAATGGGTAAATTGATCTTACTAGTACACTGTGAACAGTCTATTTATACATCACTGTGTTACTTTTTCTTTTTCTGGTTTGCCTGTCCAAAAAAAAAAAAAAAAATCAAACACCCACACTAAGAATAACAGCTAAGTGTAATTCCAGTACACCAACACACTAAAGAATGTTGTGAAATTAAATTTTTTAAAAATGATTAATTTTTTAAAACTAAATTTTGTGACAGAGCACCCTTTTGTCCTTGTCCCAAAATACCCTTATAAACCAAAGAAGGGTATTTTGGGTCAACTCAAAGGTGATACAATGCCACAAAAAATATTTGTTCATGCACCACCTCCTCCCCCGTCTCTCTCTATTCACTCCCTTGCCTGCTGCCTCTTCAGTTTCAGCATTAGGTGTTAGTGCTGCAATAGTTACTAGTATACAATCTCTTGCAGACTTTGGGCACAGGGTGCTCAAGGGAGAACCCACAAGATCAAAGCAGGAGTGTGGTGCAAATGACCAACAAAAAATCCAGTAAAAATGACTACACACAAAATCTTATCAAATGCAGAAAGAAACACAGAAAAAAGAGACAAATGATAACTCCCTCCCCACTTCTAATCTCCTTCTGTTCCAGTAATCTTGAGGATTTTTAAACACTAGATATACAATGTTCAGAAGCAGAGGTAATTTTTAGATTAACAGTGTCCTTTTCTCTCGAGAGAAAAAAAAAAAAAAAAGGAAAAAAGCAACACTTCAAGGAGAAGTCATATAATCAGAGATGAGAGAACAAACATGTGCAAGATGTGTAGGCACGTTGCTTGACGTACTACCGGAAGGCACTCAGATACTACTTGATAAGCCTGGTATCAAAACCTATATAGAACAGAACGTAATCATATTTATAGTGAGGTGAAGCCTGAGAAGACACCCTCACCCCTTCCCAACCAATGATCTGCTCCTCGCTTTTAGTGTTACAATTAACAGAGTGAGAAGGAGTGGTTAGAAAAAAATGAAACACCCATGCTGCCCTTTTCTCTTGGAACCATTTCAAGGGAAAAGGGTAGCAGGGATGACAGTATAAATATGTGAACAAGAGAAAAATACCTAGGAGTAAATAGGAGGCTAACATAATATATATTATCTCTCTCTCTCTCACACACACACACACACACACCGCATTTACCCCCATCTATACATGCTGTGTTTTGCATGGTGATTTACTTAACATATTCTAATGTGCTATCATTCATCTCATCCAAAGCTTCAAGATCCATTTGTGTGGCTTTGCCTCCAGGAATTACACAATGATTCACTGCAGTTGTCCATAAGAACTGAACATTTCTGCATGTGACATTATAGGTAGATGTTAGGGCACAATCTCTTACTGAGGGCACAAATATAGCTATAAACACACACTCTAAAATGGTATTATATGAAACCTTAATATGGCAGACAGACACTGTAGTCTGTCCCTACTTAACAGAAGTCATATAAGAAGCTAGCAATTCTTTACTGTTACCTGCAGAAAGACTGTGTGCATTTGGGAAGTGAATAATAGGATTCTGGCAATAACTAAATGCTGAGGAAGAAAAGTACGTTGTTTGTTGAGCACTACATCTTTCCAAAGGATCGTAGATTTTACCTGCCTGCAGGGTGGATAAAAAGCAATCAAAAAAGATCAGATCTTTTTTCTTATTGAAATCAGATTTTTTGGATAAAATGTTTTTTTTGAGGAAAAAAACCTATCTAAAGATAGTTTTAATTAAGATACATTATAGCTCAAAGATATCTCATCATGGAATAGGGACTACAGATTCTAATTCTATAGTATGAGACAATATATTCCTGTAATGTTTAGCGACCTAACCTTATGTGGTTCCAGGGGCTTCTGTATAGATTATTTAGGTTAAACTTTCTATCTACCCAATGGGACTCAGTGCTCAGTCTAGAAGATACCATCAGAGATGCTTAGTTTTGCAGTTCTCAAACTGTGGATATGTCTTTCCCAGAGATTTTTGCTGTTAGCATGCATGTTAAGTTTTTAAATAAGTAATATATAGAGGTGAGAAATAACAGACCTCAACTCTATTGTCCCTCCTCAAATTTGTGTACACAAAGTCAATCTCTTACCTCCCTCTAAAAGTGCAAAGTTTCAAAAAGTTCAATGAACAGAAGATTGTTGGGGGAGGAATAGATATACACAAGGAGAAGAAATCTGGAGATAAATGTGAGAAGGGAGGGACAGACAGTAGAAACAAAACTGAAACTGTTTGAGCAGCAAATTCATTCCAGGAGTCTTGAGGTCTTTCTGAGTGTAGCCTTCATTGATTTGAGATCTACCATACAATTCTCTCACTAGAAGGGAAACCTATAATGGCAGCAGGTCATAAAAGAGACCCAGTTTGGGAATATTTTAATGAAGTTCCTCTACGTATGGGTAAAACAGGCATGCGAGTAAAATGCAAACAGCACAACGAAGAAATGAAAGGCCTGGCTGCCCGAATGAAACAACATCATGAGACATGTTCCTTCTCTGAAGGAAGTACATTGAAGAGGATGAAAGGAACATGTCTGAACATGCAGGATCTTCAGGTTAGTAAACTTTTTTTTATTTCATACTTCTTTCTTAAGACTGCCTGTCTTCCTTCTAGACTAATCTTGAATTATCACGTTTGAGCAAAAAATATAGTACCATAGAGTGACAACTATCATTTGAGATTCAGATGTGATAAAAAATAAATAGCTGAAATAGGCAGATCTTCCTTTTACAATGTCACCTTTAAAGCAGTACTGAGCATCAGTGAATACAATGAGTAATACTAAATGAACAGTATTGTAATAATAATTAAATAACTGCATTGACTTATTTTGTTTAGGAGAATCCATCCTCAACATACAGGATTCTGAAAACTATCTACTTTCAAGATCATCATAATTTTCTATTGTTTCAGAGTTATCTGCCAATGATAGTGTTTCAGTCACATCATGTATGTCACATAGCCACAGTACATCACCTCTAGCAAAAAGAAAAAAAAAAAATCTCCATCATCCAGAAACAACCATAGATAAGTTTGTGATAAGAATCAGCAGATTACAAAAAGAGATAATTGATGAAAAAATTGTCAGGTCTGTTTATGCAACAAACTCTCCTTTCCATATGATAATCAAGTATGGGTTCTGCGATTAGCTAAAGCTGAGTATACGGTCAAAGGGAAGATACCACAAAATCTTATATCCTGATGAGCCATTCTAGAGAGGAAAACATGTTTCTAGTGGAACAAATTCTTCCCAGGCATGGTTGGCAATTTTAAAGAAAGCACAACGTGGCCTGAGCTATAATGTACATTAGGAAGTAATTTTAGGGGCACTCTTAAAATGTAAAGAAGCTAAAGACACAAAAGAACAGTAGCATCCTCTAATCCCATGAACAATTTTCTTTTGCAACGCCTATCTTGTTTACTTGGAAAGGTGCCTAAAAATTAATACTGTGGTTACTTTTACCAGCAACCCTTGAAATTCATTCACTGAATGTGCAGCCATCTTCTGGGACCAACCCAAAGTCTACAAACGGTAATGATTATAGAAATATGTAGGAAAAATCCATCCCTAATATTTTTGGCCAAACCAAGTAATCTTTTCTCAACTATAATTTGACTGGTCTCAGTTAAGTGGTGGGAGACCCATAAAAGAGTACTGAGGAAAACACCAATAAGTAATATAAAGATCGGAGAATACCTCAAAAGCAAATGAAACATTGATTTTTCAAAGAAACTGTATTTTAGAAGGCACAGAGGATTTAAAGAGACTATTGGGGTGGAAAAAGTTCTCATATGACAAGAGATTAAAGAGAACAGGACTGTTTACCCTTCAAATAAGGAGACAAATAAGAGAGGTGATGATAAAAGTACATAAAATAGTTGATGGTCTAGAAGACCAGGAGAGTCAGTTCTCTGTCTCATATCACAAGAGCAAGGGAGATATTCAACGAAATTTGAAGTTGATAAACTCAAAAATTGATAAAAAAGGAAACATTTTTCACACAATACAAAATTAGCCTGTGGAATTCATTATCACAGGATGATGTTGGGACCAAAAACTTAAAATCAAGATTCAAAAAGAGGAAAGTGACAATTATATGGATAAAAAGTATACCCCAAGCATTAATAGTTAATGAGAATTAAAGGTACTGGAAGGGAGAGATGGTGGTGGGGTGTTGTTTTTTTTTGTTTTTTTTTTTTAATGTTTCATGATTGAAGACAATCTTTATTATAATCTCTAAAACTATCAGAGTGGTAGGCATGTTAGTCTGTATCCATGAAAACAAGGAGGAGTCCGGTGGCACCTTAAACACTAACAGATTCATCTGAGCACAAGCTTTTGTGGGTAAAGCTTATGCCCAGATAAATCTGTTAACCTCTAAAAGATTATTCTACATTTGCTCACTGTGAGGGTTCTTGCATCTTCCTCTGAAGCATCTGGTGCTGACCACTGTTGGAGACAGGGTACTGGAGGAAATGGACCACAGATCTACTACTATGTAACAAGTTCTAAATGGGAGATGGGAAAACACACACACACACACACACACACACACTTCCAATTTCTAAGACGACTAATAAAAAAAAACCCTACAAAAAACATTTTAAAGTTGCTCTTTTGCCTCAAGAGTCAATTCCACAGCACAGTACTCTTTAAAAATAATGCTAAAACTCTTCAATGGTACACAAATTAGCAACATGGAGGCAGGCAGGCACTATCTGTTTTTATACTCATACCTCATGCCCGGCCTGCAGTTTTGGTTTTGTTTGGGGGGTTTTTTGGTAAAAAAATGCAAAATGATGACTAGACCCATGATCCATGTGTGTTTTCAGCATTCCGTTATTGGTCTACAGTGGTATTCTCGTTGCTATGGATCTACAATACAATATTAAGGCAGCATCAGTTTAACATCCCCTTTTCTAGGAGACTTCCGTTAAGAGAATGGACTCAAAATCTCTACGGATCTTGTTAGAAAAACTGAAGGCTGAACTAAGCTTTTCCAGGAACGGTCAGCCAATTGCTTCCACAAATACAAATAAAAATCTCTCATATCAATGGGAAGATTTAGTGGCCTTAACGCTCATGCTATTCTTACAGCTAAATCTTCCTCCCATTTAAGTTGATGGGATTTCTGTCACCGACAATCTGGAGTGGGCTCAGGCCCCAAGGCTGCTTGCTCTTCTACCCTTCGCCTTCAAAAATAGTCTTGTGATTAAACATTTGAACATAGAAAGCTTGCCAAATGCTTGCATATTTACTACAATCAGAAAAATACAGACATGTATGCAATCTATAGAGCTTGATTTTCAGTGATTTCTTCCGTTTTTGCAGGCAGTTTTGCACCTGCAAATAGCTGTGGCCGCATCAGTTTTTCTGCAATAATAGTAGTAATGAGACATCTAGCTACCTGTTTGTATCTGTAAGTCAGTTAGACTTTCTGATATTTGCACCCCCAATTACAGGAAAGGCCAGGGCAAACTTTTGTCTCCAAAATAGCAGATTGTCTAAAATCTGTCTGGAAAAATCAAAATCTACTATATGGAAAGAAGTGAAGATGAAACAGACACTGCATTAACGATAAACACAGAAAGGCTAACGATTTCAGTTCTAGATTACGTTGGACTAAATGGATGGCCATTTGGAAAAGAGCTGTGCCAATGAACTCAGAGACCAATTAAAAGGTCTGATATTTCTTCCCCTGAAGTCCAAAGCCCAAAGCCCCTGGGTTTCATTGAGAGCAGGATTATATCTTATGTCTTCTGAGCAGCCTTAAGACTGTTTCAAACTACTCACAATCTTTAAATAACATTAAGATAGAGCCTGGTGAAAAAAGACTTTCTAGTCTCAATATCTAAATTCTTGATTATTGTAAGAAAACAGTCAAGGTGTTCTGCCACTGCTCCATTATATTTTCCTGTAGTTAATTTTCAGAACAGAAACTAAACAGTTTTAAAAATTGTTTTAGTTCCCTCCATTCACGCCATTGACAAAATATTAGAGTGTTGACTATTTTGATGTTACCATACTTTTGTTTATGGCTGGAGGAGCAGATGTATGGACAAGACACAGGCAATAAACAAAAATTCACTGAAGCCAGTGACCTGTTCCTGACTTTTACTAAAAATATCCATGAAAAAATGGGAGGAGGAAAATCCAGCACCCTGCTCCCTGCCTGCAGCGGCTGGGATCTGCACAGACCCCATTGCTCAGTGACTGGGAGCTGGAGTGGTCTCGGTCCCACCCGGTGAGCTGCGGGGGTCCCACCCCTGGTCCACCCTGGGGACCTGTGGAAGAGAGGCTCTCCCACCACCACCAGCAACTAGAGAACTGCAGAGGGGTGGCACCCCTGCCAGCAGTGGTGGCTGGGCAGCTCAAGGGTTCCCACTGTGGCTGGGAGCTGTAGGAGTCCCCCTAGCCCCGCAGCAGCTGAGCAGCTCTGAGGTCCCACTGCTGGTGGCAGCTGGGCGCTGTGGATGGGGGTGGGAGCTGCCAGCGGCACCAATTGGGCAGCTCAGGGATTCCCATCAGCAGCGGCAGCCAGTCAATTGTGGGGGGCGCCTCCCGATATCACAAAGATCTCAGGAAATCATGGATTCCATCACCTCTGTGACATAATTGTAGCCTTACTCATCACCATGGTATACATGCACCTTATTCCAAGTAGTGTATGCTACACAAAAATACATAACCCTTTCTTTTATGCTCAACATCCCACCAGGGAACACCTCAGAAATCTGTTTTTACAAGCACAGTATTATCCCAAAATTAGAAAAAATTTCACTACAAAAGAAACACTTGATGAACATAAACTGTTCAATGCACAATATATGTGAGAGAGAAAAGAAGATACAGACCCACAATCTACATTCTAGTTCTAAATGAAGTCAAACCCTCTGGTCACCAGTACAGAAACATTTTAGATAGTCATCTTGCTATAATTAGTTCAAAAAATGAGATATGTTCATTCTGTTCTAGTGACATTACTAATTAGAAGAATTCTTGCACTATAGGAAAAAAAAAGCCATTTTGGGCAATTCTTGTGTTACCTAAGAGTAGCAGCAAATCCCTAACATAGCAATTGTAATGGCATTTGGCCCACATCCAATCTACAAGGGTGAAATCTGAAACTTAGCACAGGGTAGCAATTTTAGAAGCAAGAGAAAGAGCTTTACATCATCACTCAGGAAACAGAGGAGGTAACAGGCTCCTGATACACCTCAGGTTAAGGGCAGAAGAAAGGACACAAATGACTCTCGATAAATTGAAGCAATGTGCTTCGCATTCGATAAAATTCTTCTTAATTCTGAGAAATTAATCTCACTTTAAATCAACAGAAAATAGCATAACTGAAATGGTAAAATATAGAGCAGGTGTAAAAACAAACTTGTTTGGTGAGAATTCTGAATACTGAACATACAAAATAGTCTTTTTAAAAACATATATAGTTAACATTTTTACTGTGGTATTTTATCTACTTTTGTTCTTACTCATAAGTAAGTTATTGTATAAAAATTATGCCAAATTTTACACATATAGAATCACAGAGCTGGAAGGGACCTTGAGAGGTCTTCTAGTCCAGTCCCCTGCACTCATGGCAGGACCAAGTATTATCCAGACCATCCCTGACAGGCGTTTGTCTAACCTGCTCTTAAATATCTCCAATGAGAGAGATTCCACAACCTCCCCAATCAATTTATTCCATTGCTTAACCACCCTGACAGTTAGGAAGCTTTTCCTAATGTCCAGCCTAAACCACTCTTGCTGCAATTTAAGCCAAATTGTTTCTTGTCCTATCTTCAGAGGTCAAAGAGAACAAATTTTTCTCACTCCTCCTTGTAACAACTTTTAATGCAGTTGAAAACTGTTATGTCCCCTCTCTGTCTTCTCTTTCCCAGATTAAACAAACCCAATTTTTTGAATCTTCCCTCATAGGTCATGTTTTCCAGACCTTTATTCTTTTTTGTTGTTATTCTCTGGATTCTCTCTAAACTCTGGGCCTAATCCATTTCCTGTGTTCATTTACTCACAAGCAAGCATTTGCTCCCTTTTCCAATTGCCATCCTAAACTTTGCTATCTGAAAATAATTACATTTAAAGGTTTGCTTTTTGACGCTTTGTACTGGAAAATGCATGTATCAGAATCTGGTCAAATATCACCGAGTCCATTGTTAATTTCAACTAGGAAAGGATGCTTCTGGAATCTAACAACAGTATTAGTTTCTATGAAAAAATAATTAAAAAAATAGCAGAAATTTTAAATTCCAGAGAGCTAGAATTTCTGTATATGAACTTATTTCATATGTTCTTTCAAACAATTTCCTGCATGCTGACAAAGGTGCTGCCTAGTCTTACTAGTTTTCTACAGAACACTTGCTTGGAATAGACAGTACCAGACTTGACTGAAAATGAACATGGTCTAAGAAACAAGATAGAAATGGGGGTAGGGGGTGCGCACAAGGAAGTCAAACACATTTCTGTGCACCAATATTCAAACTCTTCATAGCACATCAGGTATCAAGTTTTATTCTTGCATTCAGAATCCAAAACTGCTGGACGTAATGGCACCAATTCTCCCCTACATCTGAGCATAGTTGATGCACAGAGGAATCCCTAACTTACCTCATTAGTATAAGGTTCCTTAAGAATCTTAATTTAATTGAAGATTAGGTGTATGTAGTAGATCATCACTGTACCTAGTCCCACTGATTGCCCACTTCCACCTGCCTCCTCCTTCCCCTTTTGCTAGGGATAGGAGGACAGGGGCTGGTGAAAGAGGTAGTAGGGTTGTCTCTGCCAGTTTTAAACTAGCAGAGAGCAACTCTGTACAGGGTGTATTCTCCACTGGTCATCTTCTGCACTCTAAGGCTTTATGCCACTTACCAGTTGCAAAGCAACCTTAGTAGGCTAGAGAATTAATTGCATTGCATTTATTTTCAGGTTAAAGTTATAGAGTAATAAAAAACACACCAATATCATGATAAGACAGCAACAACAGTAGAAAATTCCACTTGTTAGCCCTACAAACTCAACAACTGTTTCCTCTTAGGTGATCTGACAAGTTCGGAGTACTGTTAACTTCCGTACAAAGAACTTGGACATACAAGCATTGAGACTTTCCCACTCAGATCAACCAGCCAGCTGCATCACCTTACTAAGGTTACTAAGCTATAGTGCTAAGGATACACTAGTAACAAAAATATTTTGTAAATAAACCAGGGCCATCACTAAGCTTGTAGCAAAATATAATAAGAGTCTGTGGACAGGTCCTAGTGATCTACTGTAGTGCACAAATAATTCTATTTTGGAAAAATTAACACATCTGTTAAATATCCAGATAATTAAGACAGGCAATGCTGAGTAACTCAGACTGGAGTAACTTTACTTTGACAAAGTAAGTGAGGTAATATCTTTTATTTGACCAACTTCTGTTCTCTTTTAAACTGTGTGGCTCCAAAGCTTTTTTCTCTCACCAGCAGAAGTTGGCCCAATAAAAGATATTACCTCACCCACCTTCTCTCTCCAATATCCTGGAATCAACATAGCTACAACAACACTGCATTATCATATTTATTACCAATCACAGGACTTCATTTTCCAGCATCCTTTTACCATTAATAATTAGTACAAATAATTTAAGGCCACGTCTAGACTACGCGCCGTATTGGCGCGTTAAAATTGATTGCTCGGGGATCGATATATCGCGTCTAATCTAGATGGGATATATCGATCCCTGAGCGCGCTTATATCGATTCCGGAACTCCACCAACCCCAACGGAGTTCCGGAATCGACATGGCGAGCCACGGACATCGATCCCGAGCGGTGAAGATGGGTGAGTAAATCAATTTTAGATATTCGACTTCAGCTACGTTATTCATGTAGCTGAAATTGCGTATCTAAAATCGATTTTATCCCGTAGTGTAGACCAGCCCTAAGTCATGCACTTTAAGATCTCACCCACACAAGTGCCCTCTATATCCTTAATGGGATATACGGATTTTCCCCACTGTAACTATTAAACATCCTTCTGAACTGGCCAACAATTCTCCATTAGCCATCTGAAGTGTCACCTCTGAGCACATTCCTGCTCACTAAGATACTCCTATTCCATTGCCTCCACTAGAAAGTGAATACACTACCCCTTCCTCCCAGTCTGTGGGCAGAGAGACCAGGATCGCAAAGTAAGAACTGATCTGCATGGATCAGTGAGTGCAGGGCACTACCTCAAGAACAGAGGGTCAGCCCAATATGCTTATCACTATTTTATACCTTTTTAATAACTAAGATTAGTATTAGATTTTTGTCATGCAATGAGTGACATTCTACCTGCTCACAAAATGCTTTCCTATGTTCTGTCTCCTGTATAACAAACACCCTAAGTTTATCTTTGATAAGGAGTAAGCACGTCTTGGTGCCATTCTGTATAATATTTTTAACTGTTGCCAAGGCAGTACAATACAAAAATGAGAAGCTTCTTTTCTGAACTCCAATCCAAAACAAAATAAGCAGGTTGGGCTACAAAGAAATTTTTAGTTTCCAGCCAGCCTATTTTCCCTCTAATTGTAGTCATCTATAAAAGAATTGTAAAGCCTTGCAGTCTCCAAACCAGAAATCAATATGACATACAGTCAGAGAAGACACCTCCCTCACCTAGTGTGTGACCAGGCTGCACTCTCTGGTCTTTGCTTTAGTTTCAACAGCTTTCTTTTTCCCCTGGGAATTTCAATATATGGTAAGGTACTCCACTTTCTTCCATCTGTTTAACTGGACTCCTTTTGAGATCCCATTTTTAAACCAATGAATTAAGAAGTGCTGACATATCGTATGAATAATGCATGGCCAGAGAATGGGTTTAAGTAACTGATGAGCATTACTTAGACCCAGGCTATCAATTTAACTTTTAAAGCAATAGGGAGCCTGATCATGCAAGTTCCGGTACTCTTAACTCCCCCTAGTCATGCAGTAGCTCATGATAGGCCCAAAAGTTCCTAAAAATTCATTACTTTCAAATTGAGACGTAATGAAACAAGTTCCCTAGCTCACCCTCTTAATTTTTAAGCAATATTGTTACTCCTTTCCTGAGAACATTCCAGTCCCCAGTATAGTTACAGACTAAGCTGCATGTAGAAGAAATCTAGAAGTAGTTAGTAAACTGTTCAGGAAGGACAAGCAGGGAAGAAAAGGTGGGGGAGTTGCACTGTATGTAAGAGAGCAGTATGACTGCTCAGAGCTCTGGTATGAAACTGCAGAAAAACCGGAGAGTCTCTGGATTAAGTTTAGAAGTGCGAGCAACAGGGGTGATGTCGCGGTGGGAGTCTGTTATAGACCACCAAACCAGGGGGATGAGGACGACGAGGCTTTCTTCCAGCAACTAGCAGAAGTTAATAGATCACAGGCCCTGGTTCTCATGGGAGACTTTAATCACCCTGATATCTGCTAGGAGAGCAATACAGCGGTGCACAGACAATCCAGGAAGTTTTTGGAAAGTGTAGGGGACAATTTCGTGGTCCAAGGCTGGAGGAACCGGCTAGGGGCAGAGCTCTTCTTGACCTGCTGCTCACAGACAGAGAAGCAAGAGGGGAAGCAAAGTGGATGGGAAAGCTGGGAGGCAGTGACCAATGAAGATAGTAGAGTTCAGGATCCGACACACGGAAGAAGGAGAGCAAGCAAGAATATAGACCCTGGACTTCAGAAAAGCAGACTGATCCCCTCAAGGAGCTGATGGGCAGGATCCTCTGGGAAAAATAACATGAAGGGGAAGGAGCCAGGAGAGCTGAGGCTGTATTTTTAAAGAATCCGTATTTAAGGTGCAAAAAAAACCCATCCTGATGTGGGAAAAATAGTAAAATAATGGCAGGAGACCGGCCTTGGCCTTAAAGTGTAAATCCTTGCTGATACTTACCAACACAAACAGCAAAAGCTACAAGAAGTGGAAGCTGCGACAAATGACCAGGAGGATGATATAAAAATACTTGCCTCCAGGCATTCAGGACTGAAAATCAGGAAGAGCAATCAACTTGAATTGCAGTCTAAGCAAGAGATGTTAAGATAAACAAGAAGGGTTTCTCTCAGGTATGTAGCAAAAAAAAAGTCAAGGAAAATGTGGTTCCTTACTGAAATGACGGGAAGCAAACCTGAGTGGACAAGAGAATATGGAAAAAGCCTAATGTACTCATGCTTTTTGTGCCTCTGTCTTCAACAACACAATGGTCTCAGCTCCCAGACTGCCTTGCACGTGGCCAGCACAGTATGGGGAAAGGTGACCATCCCTTGCTGTGAGAAAGAAGATGGTTCGGGACACTTTAGAAAAACTGACAGCACTGTCCAATGGGGCCAGGATGCGCTGCATTCCGAGGGTGCTAATAGGACTGGCGGATGTGATTGCAGATCATGTGGCCATTATCTTTGAAACTCAGGCGAACGGGAGAGGCCCGGATGACTGGAAAAGGCTAATGTACTGCCCATCTTTAAAAAAGGGAAGGAGGATGATCCGGGGAACACAGCCAGCAGCCATCACCCAGTTCCTGGAAAAATAGGAAGCAAGTCTTCAATGGAATCATTCTGAAGCACTTAGAGTGCAGAGGAAAGGAATCAGGAAACAGCAGCGTGGATTCACCAGGGCAGTCATGCCTGACTAATATAATGCCTTCTATGAGAAAGGTAACTGGCTTGGGATGAAGGGAAAGGCAGTGGATGTTGTATATTCCTTGACTTTAGCAAGCTCTTGTAGAATCTCACAGTATTCTTGCCAGCAAGTTAAAGAGTATGGGCTGGATGTACTGGCCTATATAAGTGGATAGAAAGCTGGTGAAATTGTCAGGTCAAGAGGTAGTGTAAACTCAACGTGCTCCATGTCTGTGGCACCGGTATTCTCAGTGGGATCAAAGTCCCAAAGGTCGGTTATAGGCTGGTTTTGTCAATATCTTCGATTAATGACCTGGAGGATCGGCTGTGTTGAGTGCACTCCAGCAAGTTTGAGGACGACAACTAAAACTGGAAGGAGTAGAGCAGATAAGCTGGAGGGTAGATGATACGGATACAGAGGGACCTAGACAAATTAGAGGACTGGGCCAAAAAGAAACCTGATGAGTTCAACAAGGACATAGTGCAGAGCCTGCAACTTAGGAATGGGATAGAATCCCATGCCCGTTAAACATTGACTAGGATGAATGGCTTAGGAAGCAAGTTTGCAGAAAAGGACTAGGGGTTACAGTGGACGAAGAAGCTGGGTATGTGAGTCAACAGTGTGCTCTTGTTGCCAAGAAGGCTAATGATATTTTGGGCTGTATAAGTAGGGGCATTGACAGCAGATTGAGGGATATGATCACTGTCCTGTGTCCAGTTTTGGGCCCCACACTACAAGAAGGATGTGGAAAAATTGGAAAGAGTCCAGCGGAGGGCAACAAAAATTATTAGGGGGCTGCAGCACATGATCTGTGAGGAAAGGCTGAGGGAACTGGGCTTGTTTAGTCTGCAGAAGAGAAAAATGAGGGGGGATTTGATAGCTGCTTTCAAGTACCTGAATGGGGGTTCCAAAGAGGATGGATTTAGACTGTTCTCAGTGGTACCCGATGACAGAACAAGGAGTAATGGTCTCAAGTTGCAGTAGGGGAGGTTTAGGTTGGATATTAGGAAAAACTTTTTCACTCAGAGAGTGGTGAAGCACTGGAAGAAGTTACCTAGGGAGGTGGTAGAATCTCCTTCCTTAGA
The DNA here is from genome assembly GCF_003597395.2 of Chelonoidis abingdonii. Lineage (NCBI taxonomy): Eukaryota > Metazoa > Chordata > Testudines > Testudinidae > Chelonoidis > Chelonoidis abingdonii. The sequence continues at coordinate 94,620,747 of NC_133771.1, forward strand.
AGTTTTTAAGGTCAGGCTTGACAAAGCCCTGGCTGGGATGATTCAGCTGGGAATTGGTCCTGCTTTGAGCAGGGGGTTGGACTAGATGACCTCCTGAGGTCCCTTCCAACCCTGATATTCTAGGATTCTATGAATCTGCAACCTATTACTTCTGTGATAAAATTCAAGAATTACTTTTCAGATCCAGTAATCAGCAATTTGTCATTTATTTACAAAATAACTTTAACATCCCTATTGAGATAAATGCACAGGGCTGACTATTTTCCATAATTCCATTTTTATGTCTTCTGTGTTCACATCAAAAGGATTTATTTTTGTTGGGTTTATTTTTACATCACAGACCACATCTGATTCTATCTTGAATAATATGATTAGAGTAAGAGAGCTTTCCTTGCATGAAAGTGATCTGCAACAATGCAGTAAAAGGCAGGCAGCTTCAATAGTAAAAAGGTGTCACAGGCCCTACATACCAGTCTCCCTTCAGGCTCCTGCTGGAACAACAAAGCCTTCTCTATGCAGCTTCTGCAGTGTTTTGGTCATATGGATCCATGCCGTGGCCCTAATCCTGTAGCAAGCACCACGTAAGCCTACCTTTGTGCCTGCATGGAGCCAAACTAGTTAAAATAGGGCTGTGAGAGAGTCTGCATCTGCAGCACTCACTAAAAGGAATGGGGCCTATTTGTGGATCTATTCAGTATGCTTCCAAATGTGGGCAACATACCCACTTCTCCTCCTCAGAGCTACCATTATAACCAGAAGGCTGCAGAGTCTCCCTGCAAAGGCCCTCTGCAGTTGCTCCCTTACACAGAGAGGAAATGCGCTGGTTTCGGTAGATTAGGTAGTTTGATTATACTGTTTGCTTGGTTTAAAAAACTCCACCAGAGAGGTCCTTTGGGGCCATCTGCCTGTCTCAAGTCAGGATAAAGGAGGAGGGTTGGGCGTGGGGCTAGCAACTCCACCCCGTAAAAAATCAACCTGCTACAGAAACGCCAACAACAGAGACAGAGACTTTTACCCTGGAAAAAGAAGGGTCTTCAACTCGAAGATGCATGACGCTGGGTGGTGAAAGCCGTGAGGAAGCCACTAAGCTGATTACCCTTCTTGCAACCAGGGTGGATCCAGCTTTGATGACCTGACTTGCTGCGATCTGCACTCCTTTCGCCCACAGTAAAGAGCAGATGCAGAGAGACCAACACTGGGGCAGCCCACATCACCCAGGTTGGCCGCAACAATTTCACAAGGACAAGACCAAGATCCTTAGGATTAATTCCATCAGCAATGAACGCCAGTCACACTGATGGGAAGCCCCTTGGAAGAAGGCAGTCCTTCACCTACCTAGGTAGCATCATCTGACCAGCAGGGTGGCACAGAGCGCGACACCAAAGTAAGGATGGGTAAGGGCAAAAGCAGCCTCTTACAGTCAAGAAACATCTGAGCTCCAGAGAGGTCTTTGCAATAAAATTCGACTGTTCACTTCCAATGTGAAATCATTCCTACTGTCATGGACTGACACTGGAGGAAACAAAACAACACCAGAAGATCCAGACTCTCATTTAATAGCTGCTCAGAGATCTCCTGATCCGCTGGCGACACCATCAGTAACAATCCACCCTGTGAGAGGACCCGTCAACTCCCAGCAGAGAGGAAGAATCAGAAGGAGAAGGTTGGGTTGGATAGGACATACACTACGCAAGCAGCCACTAATATCACCAGACAGGGCACTGCGGTGGTACCCCAAGGCAAGCGGAAAAATCAGATCGACCATGTCTGCATTAGCAAGAAGTTCAGAAGATCCTTGCAGGACGTTAGAGTTAGAAGAGGAGCAGACGCGGCGTCCGACCATCACTTAGTGGTGGCTAGATTGAAGCTGAAGCTGAAGCAGAGAACTGGATAGATACGTCAGACAGAAGAGTGAAGTACAACGTCAGCCTTCTGAAGGACCATAAGACCAAGGAAGATTTTGGACTGATGCTGAAGAATAAGTTTTCAGTATTACAGGATCGGTCTGAGGAAGAGGAAGACAGTGTACTAAACAGATGGCAGAAAGTGAGAGAGACACTTAGGTAGTATGCCAGGAAGTGCTTGGAATTAAGAAACACCAGCAGAAAGAGTGGATCACAGCAGAGACCTTGACCAAGATAGAAAGACAGAAAGAAGAAAGAAGCAGCAGTCAACACAGCAGGACTAGAGCTGCAAAGGCCAAAGCTCAAAAAGAGTATGCTGAAGCCCACAGAGCAGTGAAGAGGAATATTAGGAAGGACAAGAGAGAGTATGTGATGAACTGGCAGCAGAAGCGGAGCAGGCAGCATACAGCGGTAACATGAAACAGCTGTATGATACTACAAGCGACTGTCTGGAAAGTTCAGCAAGCCAGAACGTCCCGTTAAAGACAAGCAGGGAAAGTCTATAACAGGAATAGAACAACAGAGGAACAGATGGGCGGAGCACTTTGAGGAACTCCTGAACAGACCAGCACCACCAAATCCACCAGACATTAACCAGCCAACGAAGACCTCCCATTAATTGTGATAAACCAACCAGAGATGAGATCAGAAAAGCCATCACCATGATGAAGAACAGGAAGGCGGCTGGACCTGATGACATCCCAGCAGAGGCCTGAAAGCAGACCTGGATGCTTCAGTGGAAATGCTGTACCCCCTTTTGAGAAGATATGGAAGAAGAAGTGATTCCGCAGACTGGAAAGAGGGATATCTCATCAAAATCCCCAAGAAAGGAGACCTTAGCAACTGTGCCAATTATAGAGGAATCACACTCCTGTCGGTGCCAGGGAAGGTCTTCAACCGAGTTCTCTTAGAGAGAATGAAGGATGCCGTCGATCCACAGTACGAGATGAACAGGCAGGTTTCCGCTGAACAGATCATGCACGGACCAGATAGCAACGCTTCGCATCATAGTCGAGCAGTCTGTGGAGTGGAACTCCTCGTTGTACATCAACTTTGTTGACTATGAGAAAGCGTTCGATAGCGTGGATCGAGAGACCCTCTGGAAGCTCCTTCGGCACTACGGCATTCCAGCAAAGGTGGTCAACCTGATCAGAACTCATATGATGGTATACACTGTAGAGTGATCCATGAGGGCAGCTCACTAACAGCTTCCAGGTGCGACTGGAGTCAGACAAGGATGCTTGTTGTCACCACTTCTCTTTCTCCTCGTCATCGATTGGATTATGAAGACATCCACTTACGAGCGTAGGAACGGAATCCAGTGGACGTTGTGGACCCAGCTTGATGACCTGGACTTTGCTGACGATCTTGCACTCCTTTCGCACAGTAAAGAGCAGATGCAAGAGAAGACCAACACTGTGCAGCCACATCATCACAGGTTGGCCTCAACATTCACAAGGACAAGACCAAGATCCTTAGGATTAATTCCATCAGCAACGACCCAGTCACACTGAATGGAAGCCCCTTGGAAGAAGTGCAGTCCTTCACCTACCTAGGTAGCATCATCGACCAGCAGGGTGGCACAGACGCAGACATCAAAGTAAGGATTGGTAAGGCAAAGAGCAGCCTTCTTTACAGCTCAAGAACATCTGGAGCTCCAGAGAGCTGTCTTTGGCAATAAAAATCGACTGTTCAACTCCAATGTGAAATCAGTCCTACTGTATGGAGCTGAAACCTGGAGGACAACCAAAACAACCACAGGAAGATCCAGACCTTCATTAATAGCTGCCTCAGAAGGATTCTCCAGATCCGCTGGCCAGACAAGGACATGTACGAGTTAGGAAAGACGGCGCAGGTTGCAGCAGAGATGAGGAGCAACAACCTGACCCTATTAGGCATTGCGAAACAAGATGGACGCAAGCTGGACAGAGACGACTGTTGACAGGAGAGCTGTTGCTGTATTCAGGACATATGAAGAGAGAGGCCGTCCAAGAAACACCTGGCGATGCGACCTTCAGGCTGATAGCAAAAAAATGAGCTATACCTGGAACCAGCTAGAGCGAATGGCCCAGGATAGAGGACTCTGGAGATCTGTGGTTGGTGGCCCATACCCCGATTGGGGTGACGGGCATGAGTGAGTGTGAGTGAGTTGGTTTAAAAATAAAATAAATAAACAAACTGCCACCTTTCTAATGGCTGGTAACTGGACCCCCGAGGCCCTGCCCCTGCTCTGTCTCTTTCCCCAAGGCCTCCCCGGTCACTCATAGGACTGTCACCAGCATGGCCAAGGCCACCTTGCTCGCCACCTGCAGGCTGCACAGAGCCATGCACCGCTGCGAGCAACACAAGCAGCCTGGACTCGGAGACAGCGGCAGCTGCTGCGCTGCCTCCTTTCCTTTTGCTTAGGGTTGCCATCCTTTTCCACAGATTTAAAAAACAAACAAAAACAAAAAACAGACATCTGGGCTTGTCAAATGGCACCTGGATACACAAGCCGAAACCCAGACTGTCCAAGTAAAAACTGGACACGTGGCAACCCTGTAGGTAGCAGAAGAATGAAGCATGATTTTTAGCATAGCTTTTCTGATTACTAGCCAAGATTTAAGCCTGAATTCAATATTCAGTAACTGAGCATTTTTAAATAACTTTGCTTTCTAATTTAATTCTTACAGCAAATGCAATGTTTTTCTGAATAAGAAGAAACCAGCTAAAGAATACCATAACAGCAGCATTTATCTTATAAAATGAAAGCTAGAATTAGAATCAAATGCTAGATCCAGTTTTGAAGGATCAGCATAAATTCATCTGCTTGTATGACCACTGGATAAAATTGTCAATATGTCAAACATTTTTCCAGGGACAATTCAAAAAAGCTAAATATTTGGGGCATGTGGAAAGCAGCAAAATAGTATGCAAATACCCAATTTATGCAATTGACCTTCCAAATTGCAGTCTCATAATTACAAACATAAAAAGGTCTGTACAGAAAGGTGGGCTGTGTGTCCATGTAGTGCAAACAGCGCCTCACTCTTACGGTTTTATATCCATAGACACATATACTGGAGTAAATTGCATGGTTTGCAATTTGCATGCCTTGGAAGGATGAAAGAATTCATCCATTCTGCTCAGATTCTACTGTTCCAGCAAGTTGAGGCATTCTGAGTCGAGGCATTTTGAAAGTAATTCTTATATCATTTACGCAAGTCAGAAAGTTCTTCTGCACCTCTCCTCGCTACCTCCTTCCACAAACTCTTTTTAGTGCTCCTCTGCTTCTGCAGCTGCCCCCTGTGCTTTCCTAATACTGACATGGGTGGCAAGTTTATAGAAATTTTGGTGGTGCCCAGAACCTGCTCCCCAACTCCGCCCCCACCTGCCTAAGGCTCTGGGCAGGGTTTCGGGGGGGGGGAGAGATCTGGGGTGCAGGTCCTGGGCTGGGGATTAGGGTGCAGGAGGGGTGCAGGCTTTGGGATGGAGTTTGGGTGCTGGGTGCAGGTTCCGGGCTGGGGCACGGGGTGGGTGTGCAGGAGATGGTGAGGGGTGCAGGCTTGGGACGGAGTTTGGGTGGCAGGCTCTGGGCTGGGGTGTAGGAAGGGGGAGTGGTGCACGCTCTGGGAGGGAGTTTGGGGATAGGAGGGAGTGCAAGGGGGGGGGTGAAGGTGGGGTTGGTGGTGGCGGAGGTTTGGTGAAGATGAGGTTTCATGAGTGGGGGGGCTCAGGGCTAGGGAAGACGTAGGTGTTGGTTGTGGGGTGAGGGCTGTGGGGCTGAGGATAGGGTGTCATGCTGCGGAGTGGGGGCTCAGAGCTGGGGCAGAGGATCAGGGTGTGGGGGATGAGGTTGGGCTGGGTTTGAGGGTCATGCTGCGGTGGGGTTTCAAGGCTGGGGCTGAGGATCGGGTACAGGGGGAATTAGGCTCTGGGGTGGGGAGGCTCAGGGTAGAGCGGAAGAGCAGGGTAAGGCAGTCTGCTTTGCATTAGTGCATGGCAGGCGCTAGGACTCCTGGGGCAGACAGACAGCAGTTCTGCTGGAGCTGTTCTACTCCGGCAGCATGAGCAGGGAGATGCGGCCGGGGGGGAGGGGGCAGGGTCGGTGACCCACAGGGGCTGGGGCCCGATCCAGGCTAGGGCTGTGGGGAAGCTGCCAGCCTCCCAAATATGCTGGGCAGGGAACCCAGCCCTGAATTATTCCTTGGCTCTCGGGCACACAATGTATATAACTGCCACCTATGGATACTGATGACGTTCGCATGGCGCCCCACCCTACCCTCCCCCCCCCCAATCCTGCAGATGAACCACTCTGCTTCTCACTTTCCATCTTCCCGCTTGGGAAAGTGGCAGCAGTACTTCCCTTCCTCCCAAGCTAAGTGTAGCAACCACTGCCAGTACAACCCATCTCCTCTCCCCCCACTCATTCCCTCATAAAATAACCATCAGCACTTTAAGTCTTCTTCACAGCTGTGCTGAGTAAAGAATAGCAACTGGTTTGGCAATGCTCTCCAGAGGAGCAGCAGCAAGAGAGCAAGGAGCCTGCCCAGCACAAAAGTTCTGGTGCTCACTGGAACCCAGTTCACAAGTCAAAATCCAGGACTCTTTGCCAAAACACAACTACTTGGCACTCTGTATTGAGCAAATGCCCTTCTGATTTCTCAGCTGTAGGCCAGAACTTAATAATGCTTTTAGGGTTCTTATAACTGCTGCCAACCTCTTCAAGTTCTAATGATTTGGCCCAATTCACAAGTTATTTGTAACTGTCCATTAAAAATTCATTCCCAATTTTCATTTTCTAGGGGGGGGGGGGGGGGGGCTTTCATGCCCCTTAGAACAGAAGTAGTTTACACACTATAAGATCTTTCCTGTAGCACTTACAGGGCCACCCGATTCAGTACTGATTATATGGCCAGTAAAAGCTGATGCTTTGAGATTATTGCTTTGTTACATAACAATAACGGAGTTTAAAATCCCTGTCTCCCCTTTATGGCACAATCAAACTTTTTTAATTTAAGTCAAAATCAAAAAAGCACACAATCAGAATCTGTCCTCAGATTTCTCTTTGGGATTTCAGAAATAAGCCCTGTTTTTGAGTATTCACGTCCAATGACTTTTGACTAGCATGCCACCACTTCTCAATCAAATGTGCTCAATTTACAGTAAAGATTTTTTTTTTTCTTATTGACAGTACTACAAATTCAAGTTTGGACAGTTTTTGGAAAACACAGTTGGATTCTTTTTCACATGCACTCTTTAAACACTAAAGTTTCTGCTGGCCAACCAGGCCTTCACTGAACTGTGAAAAACATACAGATGAGAATATGATTGCACAACACTACCAAATTTCCAGTTGCAGGTCACCATGAATACAATAGTTGTACTATGAGCAGAAGAGGAACAGAACTCCAACTCACTCGATATCATGTAGCTCTTCAATAACCCTTTTTGACACTACGTCAGCAGCCAGAACTCTGACTCATACGGAGCCCATTCTCTTGCTTAAAGACGGCAAACACTTTCACCAGTTACTTTTCAGAGAACACCACTTTAAAAAGACTTTTTCATCACATTAAATCTTAAAATGCGTGTCTACATGTGTGCCTGTACGCCCCTAGCATAATGGGCCACAAACCAATTTATTCTAGGGGTGATCCTGCAATTAAGTAAAAGAAAAAAATAGATTCATAATAAAGCTGAAAATCTTATTCTGCATTGAAAACAAACAACTGGTAATGTCCAGTGTACAAGGGAATGGTTCTGTATATGAAATACAAATATTTAGCCTCTGGTGTGATGGCTACCCCTGGCTGCAAAAGGATGTACCATTAATAGTCTATCCATGCTTCCCATAATCCACTAAACATACACAGGATGTTCAGGCTTATGATTCATGTGCCCATATCAACAATTTGCTCTATTTAGCAGAGGCAGCCCAAATACAAGGAAGTGTATTTGTTCTACACAGCAAGGGCCATTAAATAAAAATTTGTGCTCTGGCCAGCTCTTTAGCAATCTAGATGTTAGGAGATAATGCTAGACTGTTAAGCCATGCATAATTTTGGGAAGATATATTAAAAATAAATACTTAAGTGAATAAACATCAAAGTTTCTCATACAATTTCCTTCTCAGATGTTGACAGACATTGTGCTAATTATTTTGGATAAAGCAGTTTAGAAGTATGCACCTTAGACATATTGGGGAGCAACTTACACCCATGTGTAAATTTACTACGTGTTTTCATTTGAGATATTGAGCCTGATGGTGGCATTTACGGCATGGAATACGCCAGATGAGGAACAGACAGGTTGACCTACAGCAAGGACCCGAAGAAGCATAATGAGTGACTCACCCAGAATTCCTCCTCAGCGCTCAGTGCCAGGGTCCAACATATATTTAAAGGGGTGTACGCCATGTCCTGACAACTCTGCTGCCTGGTGCAGGAAGGTTTGGGGCCAGAGCTCCACCTTCATTCTGCCCTGTTCCCTTTTAGGTAGTTACTGCTTGCAAGAATGGTGGTGGAATGGGAGAAGAGCCTCTGCTTCCAAATGGGAACGTACTCTTTCCAGAGGCATGAAGATGCTGTGGGGAACAGGGGAAAGAAGAATTTCTGCAACCCTGTGTGCACCTGGTTAGGAATCAGGTCTACAAGCTTTCGTGGGCTGCCTAGCATATTAGCAACCTCTTTATGCCCTGTCTGTTCAAGTCCAGAAGAGGGGGAAAAAATAGCTGCTGGGAAAAAATAAATCTTGAAGGACATGCATGGAATAAGGGGGAAGATGGTACAAATGTAAGGATCTGGAATCTATAAAAGCAACAAACAAAAAACAGCTGTCAGCAGATATACTTCACATTTCCTCGTGTTCACTCTGCCAGTGGAAAAAAAAACAAAAAACAAACAAAAACCCGAAGACTATTTGCACTTTGCTGGAGTACTGGATGTTCACTAAGCAAAGAGAAAGCAATCTGTGAGCCAAAATTAGGGCTCACTCCTATTTTCATTCAAGTGAACGTCAAAGCTCCCATTGTTTCAATGAGAATAGAACTGGGCACTTAGTATGATTTCTGCAATAGAGAATGGACCCTTATCAATAGAACAGTAAGTAGGTGGGCTGCTTTGTAATCACAGCTTCACTTAAAAACAAAAATTGATTTCTCTTAACACCTCAGGTTGACAACTGAGATTTCAGAATGAAATCCTAGTGCTCCCTGCACTAAGTTGCCACGTTCCAGGCAGTATCATTCAACATAGTTTTGTCTTTCCTGATGCTTGATTTTACCTTATAAAAACAACGAATTCATTACTGTCTAGGAAGAAGTCAAATATTTTATTTAGCTAGTTTCTTCCCTCAGGTCATTCTCTCCCCCACTGAAACAGTAAGAAATTTATTCTTATGTGCATCAAGAAATTGGGGTTGATTTATTTTTAAATTTTTAAAGTCTCAGCTACCTACTATGACCACAAAATGGCTAAACCAGAAAGGAGTTTTCTGGTTAACTATTATTTTTCTGATTTGCACAACCAAAATTTTTGGGAAAGGCAATTATGCGTAAAATTATGAACCACCTCTTTTTTCCATAGAAGAAATGTGAAATAATGTTTGTATTCTCTAAAAAGCTATGCTTAGCATCTTTCACAAATATTTGTTTTCATACCCAAAATATTATGCATCTGGCTAAACACATAGTATTACTCCAATAACAGAACAAAAGCATAAAATCTCAATACAAAAATATCTTATGCAGTAGGTTTTTTCCCCTTCACATCAGGCAATTTCCAAACAGAGAAGTAAGCATTTTAAAAGATTCTGATCATTTGCAGTTCAATAGGGGGTCTTAAAATAAGCCAATAAACCTCTACATAGCCTGCATACGGTCACCTAATCATATGAGATTTGTCAAAGGTGTGGAGGCAGGGGAGCATTTAAGGATTTCACAGTAATGAAGATTTTTACATAAGCTCTCTCTCAGAGGGCAAGATTCTGTTTTCCTGTCCACATGCTGCATTTCAACTTTGATATTCTGTTCTCCCTATGCAAGTTCAGCTCAGAATGAAGAAAGAATATTGGACTCAAGACCAGCACACGGATAAGAGAAGAATAATTCTGACCAAGTTACATCTTAAAAACAAACAGAAAAATACAAGCAGTTCAGTCATGTGCCCAAAGAGGCAGTATGTATAGCCCATTACACAAATACATAATCCACCTAATTTAACATCAGGTAAAAATATTTGCCTTACAACCCTCTGTCTTTTTTTTTTTAATTCTGAAAGTCAGCGTACATATTTTTGAAATGTTTGAGACATCATAAAGGCTTAAAAATCTGTTAGCAACAGACCTTCAACTTCAGGAGTATTCAGAATTATCTTTGGTCTACAAAATTGTTCCATTACACTGCTCTACAGCCAAAATACTTCTGAAATAAATATAGTCAAACTTTACTAATTCTGGGTCACTGAGAACGAAAATGATGCTTAAAATTGTTGACTGGCTCTAGTCTAGCTGTTGGGCTCCAGACTAACTACAGAGCGCAGTGGAATCCCTGGACCTGACAGGTGATGTCTAGGTTTCATGTTCCGTGATTCTGATCAAAAGGTACAATATGTCCCTTCTATCGGGTTTCATGGAAGGTGATGCTTGATAGCCTGCCAAAACACGATGGTGTTGATGGCAGCCCTCCACATCCGTTCACCGATCCAGATGGCGTAGGACTGGTTTCATGATTCATCGATAAACGAGTCTTAAAGCTGTATTTGGGCTGCATAATGGCAACTGTTTGCCCCCATCAATCCAGTATGGTCATTGCAGTCCATTATGAAGGAAACCTGAAATAGAAACAACGAACATTTTGAGGTCATCAAACTATGCCCAAACTATCATTGGCAGCTTTGTGAGCGATTGAAGGGGTTGCTCTCATTGCTTGGCCTCGCGACCCTAGCATACACAACAAGTACTCTGCTAGGCTTTTCCTGGAAGGATAGTGCCCGGTGCAGAAAATTCCCACTACACTCAAGAAAATCGGGAAACCACCTTCGACAGCATTCTGGGCAGCCTGGTGAGGAATAAAGTGTTCGCAATCCAAACTTGTTGAAATCAAGGAAGATATCGTATCCACCTCTTGACGAGCAGCCACTCCAACTGGGTCTGATGGAGAACTTGTCAAAGGACCATTGAAAACACAAGCGCTTTCCAAGTACCTCCTTGGAAAATTCAAGATAAGTGAAACTAAGATAAAGAGACCAGGTGTCTTCGCTGGTCCTGCAGATGCGGATGAACTTCTTCGAGATGATGCATTTGCACCATGCACTGCATTGGAAAGGAAAAGACGGCCATGGAACCTTCCAGTTAAGTGGCAATTAATTTTCTTCGGAATACCAACAAGGCTAGACTATATCTGACAAGTTTGTTAGGTGGAAACCTCACTCAAGGCGTAACAAAAGCTTGGTATGTAAAGATGTCCTAAAGATATTAATTTTGCAACTCTCACATTCAGATTAATTTTACCACCCACTGCAGGGAAGTGTGCGACGAGCACGGTGAGAGCAATTCGCACCAGGACAATATGCAACAATGGAGAAAGCGCTATCAGGGCATAATGGATCGCCAGTCAATGTTGACCACGACTTGTTGTGGACAGCGACAAGAGAATGCTCCATTTAATGAATACAGAGGACAAGCCAGAGTGCCGAGTAGACATTGAATACAATAAACTATGATCATAATAGTTTTTTTGCCTCCATTTGTTTTCATATATAAATTTTAAATTTATATGAAATAACCACGCCTTTGCTGATTTTTTTAAAGTGTTACATAAGATCAGACAGGTGAACTATTCTACCTGTAGAGAGCAAACCGTAAGCACATGAAAAGACCTCTAGGTTTTACAAATTTCTGATTATACCAACTCTATCTATCTTACACCAATAATCAGGTTAACAAAACATAAATGTAAAAAAACTATATATAATGCGGTTAGAACAGTAGCTCAATGCAGATGTTTAATGTCAGATTTGAATTTTCAGCATACTATATAATTCAACTAACTTGCTCACATAACATCACTATACCCAGTGGAGGTAAATACAACACAATTCCTACCACTTAGCTCTGAATGCAGACGAATGGTCTTCAAAATTGTAGACATGCATTATACTCTCTGCAATAAAATTGCTAAAAAATTGACGCCTTAAAAAAAAAAAAAAAAACAAAAAAACAAAAAAAAAAAAAACCATTTAAAAGTATTAAATCGTGATATGAATCTTTTGAAAGAAATTAAATCCCCTTTTCCCATTCATCAGAGTAATTCCTGGGAACATTCTTCACTGAAGCGTTCTCCTGTCAGCGAGGAAACCAGACAGCCTCTGAATTTGGCTTGGCCTGTTTTTCCAAGCAATGTTTACACTGTTATATTGTCAGTTTGAAAAATTAGTATAATGAGAAGACAAATCATAAGACCACTCAAGTTCAGTCAGCCTGTTTCTGTATCCCAATATTCAACGGCTTGCTGCTCAAACCTGGCAGTCCACCACTTCAGCGCCTATCTGGCACATCTAAAGAAAGCAGTAGCTTTCAAACATGCACCCAATAGATAAGAATGGGATGGAGAGTTTTTCCACCTGTGCTTCAGCACCAATCGACAGACTCGTACTAGACTGTTCTACATCATCGGTCACCAAAAATGACTAAAGCCTTAAGTTTAAACATTTCAAAAATATAAACACAAAATTTAAGTACTACGTACTCCAAGTCGGAATCTCCCTACTTTCTCTCTCACCCAACATCAAGAGCACCTGATGCCATCTATGAACACAGTTACAAATTTGAAATTAGAACTCTCAGCTCGAAACTGTCAGAGTATGGAAAAATAGCTAGAGTGTAGTTGAGGAGCAGTTAAGGAAGGGCATCTAAGGAAGAGCATAAGAGAGAGGGTTGCTGATTTATAAACCTGCAGTGGGATTCTAATGTAAATCTGCCAAGAACTTTCCCCTGCTGGATAAGCTTACACTACATATGAGAGCTAAAATCTTAACAAGGATTAGAAACTAAAACTCAGCTCAGTTTATCCATTAGATATCCAATACACTTCCTATGATAATAGTATCTAATTCCCGATCCACCGGATATTGAAAGTACTGTTACACGGTCTGTGCGTCTTTGTGAGGAGAAGAGTGTGTTTTGGGGGTTTCATTTAGATACAGCTATGTAATTAGCAATCTCTTACGGCTAGATCACTGGGCAGGATGCTGGACACAGGCTGGACATCCGTATCACCTCATACAAATTGTAAAAATCAATACTCAATAAATCAGGCCAACTATACAAATCATCAATTTGATCGCCCTTGTAAATTAAGTACTCAACGCCCATTTCAAATAAATTTGTCTGATAAAAATCTCCACACAACTGAGAAGAATGGCTAAAAAGAGGGACCACTTGTTGGTCCTGCTATCGTAAATCCCTGCACGGGTGGCTTTCAGACTCTGGTGCCTAATTCTCGTATCGACTGTGGACCGAAGCTACTGTCTCTCTTCCATATGTGGAGACAGAGACATACAAGTTGCAGATAAAAAATTAGATCTTCAGGGAACAGAGGGATGGGCCTGCCGCAGACAGATCCAGGAAATGTTCAAAGTCTGACGGACTAACGAAAATCCTGGGACACTTCTACGTATGAGCGAGGTGTCCGCGGCGGGGGAAGAAGATGTGTCACTTAGTGGCACCGCGGTATTCCACACACATAGGTGTCGCGACCAACACATTCTTAACCGCAAGCACAAGACGTTGGATTGTGTCGACTGCACTCACAGAAAAGGATTTTTCAACCTTTAGCATTTGTAGTACAAGGCTCATATAGAAAATAGACATAGAAAAAAGAAGAAATATAACATAAAAGTATTGTACCATCTACCCGAGAAGATACCCAGGTGACCGCTATTAAAATCCTCAGCTAGGTTCTCTCTCATGTCCATTCCACAACCCTGTCAACGGACCACTCATTACAAAAAAAATTCTGTCTATCCTCTGTCCAGTCTCCAAGCCCACGACAAGGAACTATATCATCAGACAGCAAACATGCAATGTGGTGCATTAAGAACAAAGGCAAGGGGAACTACTGGGAAAAATTGAAGACATCCCTGAAATATTACAGTAAAAGAGCACACTCACTGTTCTAGTGTTTGCCTATTATAGGACGAAATATAATATTTACTCCTGGCGCTGGCACTATCCTCTGTCAAAATAATATTATATACAATATAGAATTAGAAATAAACCGAACCAAAGCCTTCCTGCCCCATCATCAGTAATCATTGTGCTTGCGGTAATGGTGACAACTATTTACTGGAGTTAAAGGATTAACAGGCTAAAATCTTCCAATTTCCTGGTTCTTCAGCTTGTACACTAGTCTAGGTAGAAATTGTTTTAATGGAAAAGCAGTCTCTACGTGGTCTGCTCAACAATCAACAGACGGGGGGAGCAGATTAGGGACTAAGAAAAAGAAGAGAAGAGAATTGGCATATGATAACACGCATCGGCATGTTGAATTATCCTAACCAGCCAACAAGCTAAAGGAAGCGGCGGGACGCAATAGATCACAATCAAGTGGCAAGTAAAGACCATCCGATAAAATAGTCGTCATCTCCCATAGTACGCATAGAATATTGACAGAAGTGATGTATCAAAACTTCACATAGGCATTACTGAATTAACTGAGTGGTTATTCGGCATGTTAATCCGTTTTCATAAAAACGATCCCTAAATAACCAATGAATTGAAAGGTGCCAGAGATGAGAGGGATAAATAAGGAATTAGGGGGGTCATCAATACAAAAATGTACAGCAGCAACACGTTCTATGTACTCCAACAATTATATGTATGCGCGCTCTCTTAGCGCTTATTACATAATCCATTGTCGACAGATGTTGGTAAGCCTCTTTTCTCCTTTAAAAGTTTTAAAAGGTCTCGCATCCACCAGTTTTTTCTTGCGGTCCCTACCAGCTCATTTTCTTTATTTCTATTTTGGGGTGGTGGGGAAAAGCCACTAAGGTTGTACATTGCCTGTTCTGCATCTCCCTGATTGCTATTATTTTCCTGAACGTACGGTTGAAAGACTTGGTAGGAAACAGAGGACTAGCAGTATTTTTTTAACATGAGACTTTGTCCCGCTGAGGGTGGTGCATGGAGCATGAGAGAGAACCTAGCTGGGAATTTTAATTAGCGGTATCCACGCCAGGTATCTCAGATGTTGTTACACCGCCTGCTCTCAGAGTTAAGTTACTTTATTATTGTGTATTTTGGTGTGCGTTTTTCAAGGTTTCGCCTACTGTAATGAGAGCGCTCTAAAAATTCTAAGCTACTCAGAGGACTATTCTCAATATGTGTACCTCCCAACGTATTTGAACAAACAAGGGAGATATTAGTGTACCACAACTGATATAATTCCTTTGCTGATGCAGGGAATATCTAGACACATACCAAGCCGTCTTGCATGGCGTTGCGAGTATTAAGAGTCCCAAGACTGTCGTTGGGTCGCGGAGGTTGGTAAACGTGGACTAAGTGCCTTGTGAACTAATGATCCCAGAGTGGATTGGTATTCTTGTTCAGTAATTGTCCTAAAAAGCACACCTCCAGGCAAGGTCACCACACAGCTCACTACACTCGATATGCTCCCTCATAGGCCCAAAGATCTTTCCAAACCTTTCTCGCTACAGTGAGGCTGAGGGGCCCCTCTGGGACAAAGGTCCTGCCCACTTTGGTGGATAGAAAGATAGGCATATGCCAGTTCAATCCTACGCCCCTTTGATGAATATCACAAGATGCCACTTACTCTTGTCTGTTGGCTCATTGGCAAACCCAGCTATGAACATTACATCGCAACGCTACCATGCGAGGAGGTGTGGAACTTCTCTACGAGACTGTCCACTTGTTACACCCCTCATGATGCAACTCGCACTAGTATAAGTCTGTGTCCCCATACACTGAGTTTATTGGTTACTGAAGGAGGCACTGAGTGATAACTCGTCACCTTCCTGAGTTCCACAACAATCCCTCTATGGCTACAAGCTGATATATTTTTATTGTATTTATATACAATATGGTCTCTCTAAAGATATTTCATAGTGGTTGCACCTAGTGATATCATTCTACAAAGAGCTTGAACAATTATAGCGAGTCGATTTATTGCAAGAATCTCTAGGAGTGCTCAGGAGTGCAACCGGAGCGGCACTCTCGGAGCGTTCAGAGATGTAATGTATGAGGGACTGAGCATAATAGTCGGCAATATCTGCGATCCACGCCAAGAGGTCTGATACGAGCAGAAATATCGTGCAGTGGAGGACAGAGCAAACACACGGCAAACAGACTGCCTGAGTGATGTATATTGGGAACTGCGGCTAAGCTGAGGCCGCGAGCCAGGCGGCCTATTCTATGAAGCAGACTCCGTGGGAGCTATATATGGCATCGGCAACAGGATGACTAGGAGCTTCTTAAGAGACTAGCATGCTCTGGGGACATTACAGTGTTCTGTGGATGGAAAGATCTGAGCGTAGCAAGCATCTAGGACATTCACTGATAGCAGTAGGCAGACCAACATGATGGAGTTCTGAGATCCGTGGGAGAGCTCTGGCTATAACACAGGGCTAGTGGTGTGCCCGCTGTACTCAGGTCCAGCTCTAATGTATAAGGGAAGAAATCAGACCGCCCCAGGGGAAAGAAACACAGAACTTATGTTTTCCGTATTTGTCTTACTTTTAATCAAGGTCAGCGCGGTGTGTAAGTGAGTTAGGCAAAGTCAATGGAGTAGGAGGGGAGAACAGTTGTCACAAAGTAATAGACCATATGTTGACGCGAATCAGTGACAGTCATCCTAGCCAGATGGTCTCGTGTGTTCAATGATAGCGAGTCATATTTACAGAATCCGGTAGCTCAGGAATAAATGGTTCTGACAAGGCAACCTGTCAACCATAGTATGATAAAATTTTTTATGGTGATGAGCTGAGGATTATGTCCTCACTGAGAGCTTGCTTAGTTTCTACTAATCTATTGTAACGACGCTTAACTTTGCTAACAGATAGGTGCCAGGCCACTCTTTGGCTGTATGCAGTTTGTTAAATCGACTGCAAACTGCTGCGCGAGACAGGTACCACTTATCGAGATTTGGAGTATGAATAGGTTGCCGCTCATCAACGTCCAATAGAGGCGGGTTCTTCTCACACTGGAGTAGTAGATTGGTGCTCTATCACTGCTCTCGGAGAACGAGCGATTAGCGGAGGGTTCAGGCAGAGAGAGAATTCTTCATGGTGGCGAATTTAGCGGTATGTGGAAGGGGGGGTGGGGTTAGGAGGTTGGCTTTCTAACCTATAAGATAGCTTGCATGGCTTCAGGGTTGTGGATTTTACACTTCTCACAACCTCCATGCTGGTAAGGGGGCAGGCGGTATAAAGGGAGTAATTTTAAGAGAAGAAGGCCAACCCCAGCTTAATCTTGAGCATCGAGCTCTTAATTACTTCAAGTAACGAATGACAAATTATCTAGAGTGTTTCAGTAACACCAGTAGCTCAAAAATACTGATTTGGTGACGTATTGAGAGAGTATATATGACGGCTTGGAGAGAAAAGGAGATAGAGTCCGACAGACGTGTGAATTTCACACGCGTGTTGTATGCTTACAGCAGATAAGTTGATACTTTTGCGCGAGGTAACCATTTATGACATTCTATGGTGTCCAGAAGTGCGTAGGAGTTACGAAAACAATATAATATTAGGCGAACTCATGCATCTAATCATACCATAACAGCTATCTAAATTATAAAGGGAGAACTGCCTTATTATCGCTCCCAGCGTTTGATCGAAGGAGACAACAAATCCGGTCAGTAACTAAAAACTATTAAGAAGGAGACTGTCTGGAACAGTATGAGGCTTGGAGTAAACTCCAGGGTATGACATTTTTCAGACTCTGATGAGTCCTATTAAAGCATGTGCATGTATGTGTGAGAGCAAGTCAGTGTAATTAAGGACAATATATACATTTCGATTTGCTGTGTTGTCGTGGCCCGTGTTGGATCAGATATGAAGTCACCTCGATATGATAGGTGATTTCAAGTGGTGGGCTAGAGGGCAAGCGGGGAAGTGTGCTGGGAAGTTTTGAGAGCCCAATATCCTAGGATGGATGAGACTGTAGTCTGAGTTTTTTAGTTTTTCTAATCTTATGGATGACTCTGCCTTTCCAATGGTATAGAGAAGGACAAAAGAAAGAAAATGACGATGTTGATGGAAGGAAAGGTATCAAATCCCTAGTATATTAGTTACCCTCCTCCCCCCCCTTTTTCCCAATAACCCTCAAACAGAATGAGAAAGCTCTTGTTCGTGTCTGGGTGAAAACCTTAGAGTTGTTGGCATATATTATATATGTGAGACAGCTGCTTATAGGCGGGGTTAGACACGCCTTGTGTGTGGGAGATTAGTTCCACTTAGATTTGTGTCAAACTACTCAGGGTTTTAGCAGTAGCAGGTGGGTAGGGGACGCGTGGTGCATGTCAATATCTGAACTATTTGATAAAAATCGCCTGAGAGCGATTAAAACAAGAGTGCACCGTTGACTAACATTTCATGTTGGCAGGCTGGCTGCAAGCTGTTGTGAGGTTCTGGGTTGGGAGCTATGAGACGATGTAGGAAAATGATTATAGTGAGCCTACTTTATGATTGGTTCACTGGGCATGGAGAAATAGGCATAACCTCAAGGTCTTGCTAAACAATTTACGAATCATTCATCTCCTTTGTCGTCAGTAAGTATCTATTATTATTTTGAAAGATTCATTGCTACTATACTACTACTTACTTTTATGATACATATCCTGAAGTATCTCCTCTCACAAATAAGAAACTTAGATCGACCCTCAACGCACACTAGCACCACCGAAGCTATCACTACTCAATCTGTAGCAGCTTAGGACCATCTAGGGGTTTTGGGTCAGACCAAATAATAACCTCTGTAGTGCGGTTTTTTTCCTCCGAGAGAGCGAGCACCTGATGGTTCGCGCTTGCTACCTTTCTAATGGTAACTGTGTGTCCAACTGAAAAAGAGGTCCTCTTCTCTTACAGAGCTAAACTTGTGACTAGGGGTCTGTAATGAAGATGAATAGGATGAACGATCGTATTGTTACGTCGTTGATAACCTCAGACTCTGGAGATAGGAAGGCAAGGTCCTAACGTCCTGCTATTGTGACTCATATAAGGTTATGTTTATATTGTTGAAAAATTTGTTGAATACTAAGGCCTATAGTGCATTTTGGTGAAGGCGATTGTATGACTCAGTCTGGTACGCGATCGTCAATTAACAAATGTGAAAATTGCTACCCCAGGGAAGCCAGTGACGGTCACGTCGACATTTTGTCCCATCCATTGATTTCAGACACCAAGATGTGAGGGTGGCATAAAGTTGGTATTTGAAAAGCATCAACTTGACTTAGCTTCGCCCATTTGAGATGATGGTTGACCCGCACGTGTGTTATGAAGCCTATCTCAGACCATGCCTGATTGTGACTCTGGTTTGACATGGATGCAGTGCAAGGCCGTTGATGATTGGAATTTGGGTACAGCAACTCGGTGCATGGAAACCTTGATACTTTGGTATGCTAGTAAGATAGGATTGTCGTACCTCGGGTGTCGTGAAGATTGTGTTTTTTTGGGCAAACTGACGGAATATCAACAGTGATAATGTTTGATAAATGGAAGAATCATGTTGCGGTCGACAAGCAAACAGAGCCAACAATTCAAGTAACGGCTTCGTCCTGTGCCCTCCCCGGGTGCTACGACATACTAAGGAACACCTATATCTGTCAGCCTGACAACTGCCCAGGGACAACCGTCCCCCAAACGGGAAGTCTTTAAGCGGACCCAGTGCTTGGGGCTGAGATGATGGGGAATTGAGGTATTAAGATTTTTTCTTTGAGTCAATTAAGCTCTATAGTATCAGGATAGTAATCTAACTTAGTAAAATGGTTTGTGGGTTTTTTTTTTTTTTTTTTTTTTTTTTTTTTTTTTTATCTCTATATGTTTTTTTTGCTTTTTTGTATTGTTTTTTTTTTTCTTGATTATTTTCTTTTTTTTTTTGGATTTTTTATTTTTTTTAGGGCAATTATCGGAAGAGATTTGGTTTTATTCGTTTTTTGTCTGTTGTTAGGCGTAAAAATAAGGTCGTAGTTGTTGCATAGAAGGAAAGTACGGCGCAAACTGAGCTTCTACAATTTAGAGAGAGTAGTGGTCTGCTCTCTCACTAGGAGAGGTAAGGTTAATAAGTGTGGTCATTTATTCATGTACTGGAGATGCTAGAATTCAAATCGTGACAGACAATGTCCTGAGTATGGCATACTGTTTTCTAAGATTATTGGATTAATATTTTAGAAGGTTTTTTTATTTTTAGGATGCACGGCAAGTTTTATGTCTACCTAACACTGGATCACTGGGATGGATTGTTGAGAGCATGAGTAGAGTTTTTAATAGATCAAATCATGCTGTTCAGGAATTTCATGACGAATTAATGGTACAAATGGGATACATATGAACTAATTGGCCCAACGTTAATCGCAATGACACAGGATCAGCGGTTCTCCGCACCCAGGTTGAGCAATATTCACTTGTGTCGATTTTCTAACTTGCACACTCACTTTGTTGGATTTTGGTAGATTTATATTGTAGGTCTTCTCCAATGTAGGATAGACGGATACCCCATCACAGATTTGAACTGACGCCATGCTACAAAAGAGGTCATGGGCATCTTTTTATTCTCGTATGCAGACTATCATTTCTTTCCGTGTAGTTGGTCGGCTCCTGGCAAGGCGCTATACTCGCGCTTTTTTCATACAAGCATGTAGTCGTGTGGTTTGCGGGACGTGTCGTGCGTACAGCCTTATCCCAGAGTACTTGCATTTTGTCATTTTAAGGGTTCGCGTGCTTGGGGTCGGAATACAATCTTTAATGTCTTTTAGAAAGGGGCCTCTCTATAAGTTCTAACATTAAGGGTGGACTAAGACTATGTGTATTAAAAGATAACAAGATTCAAATGTTAGAAGCCTCTCCTTTTCAAATTATTAAATTGTTATCTTAACGCGGCCCGCCTGCTTAGGCCGCTGGCTGGGGTCTTGGGGGTTGCTGTTTCAACCCTCCTAGGGTGGGCAGCCGGGCCTGAGGCGGGGGCCTGGCGCCCCGGCGGGACGCACCAGGAGGCACTCCACTTTCTAGGTTTGGGCGGCAGGGTTCAGGGAAAGCCCGCCATACAAAGTTTCGTATAGTCTGCAAGAAAGTATTACACCGTGGTCCCCGCGGCTTTCTGTTATGTACCCAACTTTAAACACAATCCAGGCCACAAGGGGTATAGCAACGGAAGGCACCGTCGACAGGCGGGGGCTTAGTGGCCCTGGGATGACTTCCGCTTCACTGCTTCCTCCAATCAATACCAAACGATCATTATGAATATATAGCCAACATCACAAGGCCAAAAACGTATTATGGCTTTTACATAGGTTAAACGTGTCGCTGCGGTACATCGTCGGCTCCATCTCGATTGGCCAGTCGTCTTCACACGTTGCTCGGAACCCAGGCATCCCTACGATCCATCGCCTTCGGTTGCCCTCGCACAGCACTCGCGTCGCAGCTATTCCCACGTGCTTCCGCTGCGGCCCTATCGTGTAGGTGTCTTGGGGTGGTTGTCGCGCCCGAAGCCGCCCTTCTGGGGCAAATGCGCGTCTTCAGTGTACTTTGTACGAATTATTTTGGTTGTAGGCATTTAAATGGGAACCCAGCATTCTCTTGTCGGCTGCCAAGTCTATCAGTCCCTGGGGCCAAGCATGTGAGGGTATTACTCTGTGCCCAGTGCATTTCGCCCTGATTAGCGTTTCTCCATTGTTGTACCTCAATCGCCCTTGACATACTATGGCCGTCCTATGAGCCACTGGGCCAAACTGGGGTGGAGACGGAAATGTTGCTTAGGGTGGCGGGCGTTGCTGCGGACTCAGCATATCGCAATGCCCGACTCACGAGCCGGTGCTCTGCATGAGGGAGCGCTGGGAGGGGTCGTCACGAGGTTGCACGATGCTCCGCAGTGGGGCATATAGGAAAAAAGAGAGGTCGGTAGGGTATGAGACGTCGCCGCCAAAAACACAAATGATTATATCTGTTAGGACCACCGGTGCGGGTGTAGCAGGACGCTTTGTAATTGGTAGGGGGAGGGGGGCCCTACAACCAGCGGGGCTTCATTGTTGTGACGCGAGAGTTCTTGAGGAGAAGGGTTTGTCCTGCCAACACAACTGAGGACAAAACTGTATGATTTTTGTCGCCTTTGGGTTGTGTGGGTTTGTGTCCGGAGAGGCCGGCCATTGCTACCTGAAGCAAAGCCTCCCATATTTATTCCACAGCTAATTAACTGGAAGGCTCAATGGGGCCGTGAGGAGGTGCGTACTGTGTTGGGATTGTTAATGTATGGGGTGCTCCTTCTTCCCGGTCCGGTTGTTTGTTGTTTTCTTTGTGAGTTAATTTTGATTCTCCAGCGAATTCCACGTAGTCCTTCCTTTGGAGCTGGCGAGTCTGCGAGCCGTCGGGCCGCAGTTATCATGGGGCGGGGGTGGGGGGCGGTAGTCGCCAAAGATCAAGAGGACGTAGAAGGGTGAAAAAGAAAGATCACATCAACGGGGGCCGCAGAATCAGGGCCATCCGGGGGGCTGAGGGGGCGGGGTCGTTGTGAGGCTGTTGCGGGGCCGATGGGGGTGCATGGAGGTTTGTTGTGCGGGGGCACAGGGTCAGAATCGTCGAGGGCCCTTGGTGGGTAGTAGGAGATGGCGCCCGGGTGGG
>NC_133771.1:94643500-94646662 GCF_003597395.2 Chelonoidis abingdonii
GAATCCTGTGGCACCTTATAGACTAACAGACGTTTTGGAGTGTGAGCTTTCGTGGGTATTTCGTGGATATTCACCCACGAAAGCTCACGCTCCAAAACGTCTGTTAGTCTATAAGGTGCCACAGGATTCTCTGCTGCTTTTACAGATCCAGACTAACACGGCAACCCCTCTGATACTGTTCTACATATGTAATTATATGCATCACACACACACACACACACCACCTCCTCCTCTGCAGAGGATTGGGGAGAGGAAAGACAATTTACCTCTCCATTAGTGTAAAAAAAATGGAATAATCTAGAAATGTTGCATTTACAAGCTAATTTCTTCACCATTGAGGAGACCCATCTAAAAGAAGTCTGTACTTATGGTTATTAAGAAAGTATAGAGTAATATGTCATTCAGAAGCAAGACTTTGGGACAGATTCTATTATCAGAGCAGTTTTTACACATGACTTTGGTCGAGTCACCCCTCTATTTACACTGGTGAAAGCTCAGAATTAGATTCTTCGTTTCTGAGCAACTTTTTAAATTTAATAAAAATAATGTAAATCACTATTTAAGCTACATTCTCAAATGGAGTATTCCATCATAATTAGTTCAGCTCTACAGTGATGACAGAGATCTGCTTACATGACCAAAATAAGAGGAGGAAGTCAAGCAGACTGCCAATAGCGTAAATTTAGTGTGATAAAGCAATGACTGCAAAGCCATCTACAAAGGCTTTGACGTCTTCTTTGTCAAATTAAGAGCTGAAACTTCAGGCAATATTAACAATAATTCTGAACCTTAGCAGAGAGTAAATCACTTCCTACAACACAAATGATTATACTCACTCTAATGCTAGTTGCAGTACCTTGATTAAAATGCAAGAAATTAAAAAGAAGTCATATGATTAGTTCAAGTAAGGCCACAAGCCATATTTAAAACTATGTAATTATACATAACAAGGGGGTTAACGTGGTTATTCCAGATACCCCAGTGTATATAAAAGTACCTTTAAGCTCATTTTCCCCCCCAAAAAAATTTTAGTGCTGTTTTGTGCAAGCTGGTCTCTTAGGGTATGTGTATGCTGCAATTAAAAACCCACGGCTGGACTCTGCCAGCTGACTTGGGCTTGCAGGCTGTGGGGCTGTTCGTAGATGTACAAACTCTGGCTGGAGCCCAGGCTCTAGGACTCTGCAAAGTTTTGAAACTACAATTATAGGGCCTGATCCTGTATTCCCTACCTTTCTGTAGCGGTCACTGAAATCTATGTAAGCTTGCAAACAGAAAAGGAGTGAAAAAACAAACCTTTGAATTAAGTCTTTAGGAGGCCGTTGCTGCACGAAACTCAGTGGTAAAATTTGTAAGTTATAGTTTCTCTCCCCTCTCTAATTTGAAGTACCCGTATCAGGTTTTAGGTGCTTCTATAGGAATTTAAAATGTATAATTGCAAAAAATAAGACATTACAAATACAAATCCATAGTGTCCATAGAAAAAAACCCAACATAATAATATTCTCTCCCCCCAGAACAATATCAGCATTATCCCCACTTTTGATCACTCTCTATCCATCAGCCTAATACCACATTGTGTCACTTGATATCTGTTATCTTATGTATTTGCTATTCTAATAGACATCTATTTTAACAGAAGCCATGTGGAAGCCTTAAAGTCTGTTGCCTCTTTAAACATTTTCAAACTCAGTTTCAAAATAGTTTCTTCACAAGTTTTGGGGTCAGGATTTTTGTGAGAAACCAAGGAAGTCTTTTTTCATGCATCTGTCAATTTGAACAAGGTTATTCCCCAGTGTTGCACAGACAACTTCTCAATTCAGAAACAGACTTCTACCTCTAAACATGTGGGGTACATGAAGTAGGTTTTAAAAGTAGCAATTCATAGGGCCCCAGACTTTGGCAGGCTGACACATTTTGTTCCAGTATCCATAAATTCCTGGATGGTAGGAACATATTTATAAATTGGGTATTCTGATCTAAATCTTAGAGCACAGTTGTTCGCATGCAAGTTGTGGTTGCAATGCGTTTAGGCATGAGCATGCACAAGTTCTGAAGACAGATTAGAAAGGGGAGACCTGTTCTGCTGGATAACTATTTTTGTTTTTATAAACTTTCCAGTAGGAACACTTGAGCATTAGATAGATGCCCCTTCTTATTGTTGTATACAAATCTGAATCAATGTTTGTGTGTGTGCGTGCACTTAACAACTAAGGACCGTATTTTCAATCTGTGGAACTGGCCTTTGGGAGGAGTGTTATAATTTTAGCGAGGAGAACATCCCCCTCCATTTTTTGACCTTGACTGCTGAACTTTAAAAAAGATGCATCATCAAGAAAAAACAATGCAGATATACATGACTGTGTTTAATTAAATGTTGCTTTGTTCAAAGGACAAGATTTAACACGAGATGTTATTTTAAAGGACCATATGAGGGCCAAAGGAATCTCGCCTCACATTCTGAGCTGAACTTTTTCTTTATCATCACTATTACACCTAATAGCAACATTTACTTGTACACATGGGGATGCGCCAAGCCTGCAGCAGCTGTGAAATTATGGTTTCCATTATTTCAAAACTTCCTCTTCTCTTCTTTCTCGCCTTACTTCTACCCTTCCTCCCTTCTCTTTATATGACTGAAGGATGGCTTAATGAATATATTTGCTTACTGTAGCTTAGTGCAGGGTTAGGAAAGAAGTTTGATCTGATGAAGATAACAGTGTTGTCTAAAGACTGAAGCTTTATTTATTTATTTAAAAAGAGGTAGCTGGAGTGTGCGTGTGTTCATTCCCAACACCTCCAAATCTTAGTCAAACAGTAGCCATCCATCTTGATGTAACTCAAAATGACGTAGTATAAGAGCACTGAGAAGCCTAAATCTTGAGACATGAGAACCTCCTTTGAGCTGGCAAATGCCATTAGCTCCCATTGTCGTCAGTGTACTCTGATTTCAGAACATACTGCATTCTTAGTTTCCAGCTAAGCTATAAGCAAAGCTGGAAGCTGAAATCCATGTACTATCCCAAGTTAAACAGTCAATCTCTGAGCCTTTGGATCCTGGCAGGTCACAGACAGAAATTGATGGAGTAGTTCCAGGACTGGACAGGGAAGCCAAGGGGGAAAGAGAGGAGGAAAAAAAAAAAAAAAAAAAAAGGGGGATTGAAA
>NC_133771.1:94648693-94695739 GCF_003597395.2 Chelonoidis abingdonii
AAAAAAAAAAAACACCCAAACACTTGTGAACAAGGATTTGTAGCAGCGAACAAGTTCATGTCCATCACCACTTGTTGGCAGAAAAATTAAAAAAAGATACTCTGAGTTAAGATAAATACAGTTAATACAAATATTTACTAATATCAGATGATATG
The DNA here is from genome assembly GCF_003597395.2 of Chelonoidis abingdonii. Taxonomy (NCBI): domain Eukaryota; kingdom Metazoa; phylum Chordata; order Testudines; family Testudinidae; genus Chelonoidis; species Chelonoidis abingdonii. Next base: position 94,648,849 of record NC_133771.1, read on the forward strand.
GGGAGAATGGATTTAAGAGTCCAGTTAGCTTTTCAACACACAAGAGTCTTTCCCCATAAACACTTTGCTCTATGTGAACAATGAAACTAAACTGGTCAGTTTTGTTTCCTGGTTTTCGGATATTAGCACAATCAGGGGCGGCTCTAGTCTTTTTGCTGCCCCAAGCACGGCAGTCAGGCAGCCTTCGGCAGCTTGCCTACAGGAAGTCCCTGGTCCCGCGGATTCGGCGTACCCGCTGCCAAATTGCCACCAAATCCGCGGGACTGGCAGACCTCCGGCAGGCAAGCCATCAAAGGTGACCTGACTGTCGCCCTTGCAGGGACCAGCAGAGTGCGCCCCACAGCTTGCCGCCCCAGGCATGCGCTTGGAGCACTGGTGCCTGGAGCCACGGCTGAGCACAATACTATGATTGGGCTCCCAGTGCTGCAGGGGAACAACTATACTTTAACTGATATTTTCTCTTCCTCTTGGGCATTATAAAAACCTTTTTCTGCCCCCAATCTGAAAATTTTAATTCCTAGTCTAAAAAAATTACTTGGGACTATCCCTTTAAACTCTACAATTGCAGAATGAAAGAAGAATGCTCCCGAAATAGTTCAAATAAATATTTACATTTTATGTTACCACCTTTTAAAGAAATTATTAAAATGCAATAGTAAAAGAGAAAACCAGACCGTCTTAAAAAAAACCCAGTGACCTGAATTTCATTCTTTGCATCAGACAACATATTGCACTTACTAATAACTACAGCTCTGAACAACTGAATAAACCTTTTATTTACAAAAAAATAAAGAAATAGTGTTAAAATTAACAAAATGCATTTTTGTAATTCTAAAATTAAGAACAGATTATCTGTTAGTCGCGTCAGAAAAAGCAGTGTGACAAACTCACATTTCAGTCTTCAATTGTTAGAAGTTGTAATGATTTGCTGAGTTGTCAAAATATCTTTTCTGCAGAGCCTGTTCCCTAAGGGCTATCTCCCTAGCACCCACATTAAAAACAGATGGCAGAACAGAGAGTCTATAACTACAAGCCAGCCTTGGCAACCCTATTGAAATTGCATCAGCTATTCTAATCTGTTCCTGAAAAACAGACAACTTTAAATTTAGTCAGCTACAAAGTAGTAAGTTCAGATACTACCTATCCCCTCAGTCCTCCTGCCAACTTGTATTTTACAACCACATTTTTCCTGTTTTCCTCTGCTCTGTTATGCAAGTTTTCAAACAGCTAACAAGCCAGGGGACTAAGGGAAACAGTGAAACTGACTGTATGTAAAGCATCACCAAATGTACAAAATATACAAACTCAAAAAAAATATAGAGATGTTACATGATTGCTGTAACTGAAAATGAGATGTTTCTTGTAACAGTAGGTCAAAACCATAGAGATATAAAGTAGCTCTTAAAGTGATAATATCCCCTAAATCAAGTTTTATAGTAGTTGCTTTTTTATCCCCTCTTTCCCACCCACCCCTCAAATGGGGAAGCCATCAAGAAAAAGAAAAAAAAGTGCTTTTATCCAGGCCTGGATCTTAACTCACTATTCTGCAATGCCTGGATCTGAACATAAGGAAACAGAAATCCAGTGGGTGAATCAGAGAGCAAATTATGGGCTAAGGGGGGTGAGGTAATACCTTTTACTGGACCAACTTCTATTGATTAGAGACACATGCTTTCGAGCATACACATAGCTCTTCTTCTGGTCTTATGGACCAGTAATACTTCTGGACTCCATCTACACATTTTACTCAGGCAAGGCTCCCACAGAATTTCATGGGAGCTTTGCCTGAGTAAAGGGTATGGCTAGGACCCTAATGATGCATAACTAAGCATTATTTCAGTATTACAGCAACCTAGTTGTCTGTTAAAACATTACATTTGCAAGAATCAACAAGATTTGAAAAAGCAAACAAAAAAAAAAACAAAAAAATCCCAGTACTGCACAACTACTATCTATGTTCTTGAATTTTTTTCTGAAATATATTTCTTCATAGACTAGCTAATGAATAATCTGTTTTACATAAATCTTACTATATTTTATAAATAAGTATTTGGAAAAAGAAGAAAGCAGGTGTATTAATTTAGATGGAATATATAGGCTCAAAGGTTAAAGGAGTGAACAAGACCCTATTACTGTTTAAACTTAAACAGAGCTAAACAAGGTTTGGAATACAGAGAGCTTAGCTTGCTTAGTACCGTGGCAAACACGTCATTAAACATTACTTTAACCTTTTATCAAAAAATACAGAAAAAGGGAAAAAATAAAACAGTTAAAGCATTTGAAATGTCAAGTACTTCAATAAGGCTTTCACTTTAACATTTCTGTTTACTTTTTTTTTTAAGGTGCAGCGAGTTTTTAGAAGACATCCCCCCATCTGACAGGTTTTTAGAGGATACTAAAAGTGGTAATTATTTTGGGGGAGGAGGCGGGAGAAGACATTAGTAGATCAGCTGGAGCTGTCATTGCTGGTGGTGTTAGAGTTGGATTTTGTTTTTTAGAAGACAAACAAGACAAACACCCACACAAAAAGGGACAGAAAAGAAAGAGAGAGAAAAAGGAGCTTCTGTCGCTCGTGCTGACTTTCACTTGAAACCTCACTGCTGGAGAAACACAACACAGCACAGTCTTATTAGCCATTCTGAAACCTGGAAAACTTGTACCAGCATTGAGCTATTTAGAGCATTACTTTCAGTTGCCTTTTCCTGGTTACAGACATAGTAGTGTTGAAAAATACAGTCTTGCCCAGCTAAGCTGGACTATTATTAGACAAAAGGAAAAAGGTGAGGGATAGAAAGAAGAAATAAGGTGAGGAAGGAAAACAACACACTCAGATGGATAATACAGATACAAAGTCTCACATCCTTGGAGGTGTTTGGGATTTTGCAGAGCTGGAGATGTCAACTGGATCCCTTTCTGGTCAGGACATCTTTTAGTATCAAGATGACAAATGCTTGGGGTCCCAGGAGATGCTGGGAGTAGTGGCAGCCATAATGGTGAAGCTCACTCCAGTAGCCAATTCCCCCCCCACGCCAAAATCTTTCTTTAAAGGAACTCAAAAGGGAATGATGGGTGAAATAGCTAATCCTTTTATCATTTTGTTTACAAATTTGGCCTAGTTTTTAAACAAATCTATTTTAGTTTACTGATTTTTGGTTTTACACTGTCTTGCTTACCAGGCAGAATTTTTACATAGTTCTTGAATTACTTTGATCAGCCTTTTTATTTTGACTAATTTAATCTTTGCCTCTTTTGTACTTTCCCCCATTAATAGTTGTTGTGACCTTTTAGAAACTGTTACTTACTTTTTACAGCTGAGCGGAAAATTAGGGTAAATATATAGGCCCAATTATTACAGAGGATTTCTCCAACAAGCTCTGACACAAAGCCGAGTTAAGAACTCACACTGATCAGAGTACAAATCTATCGCAATTAGCCAACAGAGAACGTGTCATCTTTGTACAACAGTTATCACTTCTGAGTCTCTTAATATAGCACCAGATTACCTCTTCTCACAGCTAAACCCACAGGACAGGAATAAGGAGACAGAGAGGATTCTTTTTCAGAGCTCGTCTGCAATCAGCATGCTGGGTAGTGGGATGGGTAGGAAAGGACTGCCCCCCTTTGCAACAAGGCATTACAGCCTCAAAACCTGAGGATCCTAGGCCATCATCAGGAGATCAGGAGCATTCATACAGAGACCTGTGCCTCTACACTGGCTATGGGGCTCCCATGCGATCTCCCTTCTCTGGGCTGCAGTGGTCCCAGGATTCCTTTTAAAGAGATCCATGCACAGAAAGGCCCTGCAGAAAAAAGTAACATAGCCCCAACCTGCATTACTTTACCCCAGAAAACCCTGCTGGAGGAAAGGGGACCATGCATCTCTGTGGCCTGTCACTGCTCAACACAGGCTTAACCCATTCTTGTTCCATTCATTGCCCTGGTGCAGTTCTGAACTCCAGGGACAGCCCTCCATGCAGGGGGATAGGGATACTCCTGTTGTAGAGGCTAAATCCCCTATACATCATCTGCAATAGGAGCAAATTTGGGAAATCTTGGGGATACGATATCACCCAAACTTAGTTTTATCCCTCTCTAGATACTTTTGGATAATCTTAAAATCGAATTTTGCCAGTTCATGAGATGCCTCATAATAAAATGCAATTTGTAGTCCCGTGAACAGAAGGCAAAAGAGGACAAGACCTTTCTCCATCTTTTTCCCAGTTCTGTGATTTAACTATCTTTACTCCCACACAACAGAAGACAACCTTGTGATACAGAGAAGTTAAGGCCCATACAATGCAAGTTAAACAGATGTAACCAAAACAATTTCTCAACCCATCATAAAAATTGGCAATTTCACGTTCTTTAACAATATTGGAGAAACAAGTATTTTAAGATATAGTTGGCCTTTAAAACTTCTTAGTTCATCTCTTTCTCTCACAAAGACTGATTAACTTCAGAATTTAAGAATCTTCACTCACCTTCCACACTATCAGAACAGGAGGTACCAATGCCTGTGTCCCCGCTGTCAGAAGCTATACTGTGTCTTCTGATATGGTTACTTCGGCTGCTCGATGGAATGGCTGAGGCCTGCCACAGTGATTCAGTACCAGATAACCATCCCGCAGAGGAGTAATCTGGGCCTACAGAGAAGGAAGTCAGAAGTCTGTCATTCCAGATACAGACCAGCTAAGTCAACAGTGACTATCTGGTTATGAATAAGGTTACAATCAGGGCTCTGTGTACTCTGTCAAAGTTGGCCCAAAATGCTTCTGTAGCAACAGTTACTGTGGCACTCTAAAGTAGCAGACTAGAAATTCCCCAGCCATTTCAGGTAAACATAAAAATACACTCCTTTTACTGATTTAAATTTGAACATGAACAAAACTGCACTGATTGTAGCAAGATATTTAAAATTACTGTATGTTGCCTGTCTTAAATTCACTCAACACGCCGCAGAACTGTGTTGCATTGAGGAAGCTATAGGAGGAGAAGATGGAAGCTGGGTGGAAGGTGGTGGAAGCTTTAGGTACTTGAATGCAAGGAAGGTACATTAGTTTCAAGTTGTAAGATAATCACACTGCTTGAACATTTTGCTAAAAATGAAATCAGTATTGGAACACTTAACACTGACATCTCACTGGTCAACGTTAGGTTTCAAAGTTTAAAGAGACAGATAAACGGAGCAGCTCACACCTCTCAAAACTATCATTTCAAGCTGGCTACTGGCTCAGGAAAGTATCACTGCACTGGTTATACTCAGTTTACATTTGGAAAGTTTCTTTCACAATCACAAGATCTAAGATTTTCTTTTTTAAAGAAACGAAGACTGGATTCTAAAGCACAGTTCTGCAGAACTATGAAACATAGATTATGCAGAGTACGTGACCATGCTTACAATTAGTCCCCAGAGTATACATTTTATAAGGATGATCACATGCATACCTGATATGCTAACCAGAGGTCCATCCTAAAGCAACTTTCAGTAATCAACATAGTCTAGTTAAGCATATTTTCAAGTAGAATATTGACAATCAGATTTGTACGTCTAATCAGAAGTCAGACATTAAAAACTGAGAAGTAGTCTTGTTATACGCTTATCTAACAGTTAACAACACATCATACTTTCAATAGCAAGTGATCCTCAAAGGTTGGTTACTGAATGTGTGACTATTCTCACATGCCATACGCAGGTATTTTCAGGTCCTTTGACAATTTGAGTTCATTACAACACCCCAAAGTACATAGTGATCTGACTGTGCAAAAGCTGTTCACGGAGACGAGAATGCAGCTAAGGAACTGATAGTTTTTGACAGGACTTGAAAAATATACCCATCTAACAAGCCTACTAGCCATGGCAAAACACGTATACCACCATGCCTCTAAAATGCCCTACCTCCTGCAATTTAAGGCACGGCTCTCAACCTTTCCAGACTACTGTACCTGTTTCAGGAGTCTGATTTGTTTTGTGTACCACCCCCAAGTTTCATCTCACTTAAAAAACTACTTGCTTACAAAATCAGACAAAAATACAAAAGTGTTACAGTACACTACTACTGAAAACATTGCTTACTGTCTCATTTTGGCCATATAAAATAAATGAACTGGAATATAAATATTGTACAGTACTTACACGTCAGTGTACAGTATATAGAGCAGAATAAACAAGTCGTCTGTATTAAATTTTAGTTTGTACTGACTTCACTAGTGCTTTTTATGTAGCCTGTTATAAAACAAGGCAAATATTTAGATGAGTTGATGCACCCCTGGATGACCTCTGTGTACCCCTAGGGGTTTGCATATGTTGCCTATACTATTGTCAGAGTCTGTCATTTCCTTCTCTTTCCCCATAGTGTTCTGTACCCTTTTTCTTTACATTTGCTGTCTTTCCCCCAAACACCTCCTCAGTCAAACACCTCTGCCCACCCAAACCACTACATGTATTGTCCTGTCCCCTAGCCAGCCACAAAATATCCTCACTGCAGTGACTGGGAGAATTGCTATTATATCCTTCCTTCAGCCTAGTTCACAGCAATTCACTACACTGCTCATACCTCTTGCTGCTCATGACTATTCCAAGCAAAAGAAAGTTGGCCTAAGGCAGACTTCAGTCAGAGACGTTTTTGACCTCGTTAGCTTGAGAGATAATTAACATCTTGTTCAAGATTTGCATTCTATTTCCTCTTTTAATAAAGCAGAAGCACAGAAAAGAGATACAAATACCAAAAAAGCAATAAAAAGTTTCTTGTTGATATTGCAGCCTTTAACACACAAAAATATATGCACTGAGGAAAAATCCCAGTCATAAACTAAGTACACACAAACTTTATGCCCAATGCAAAGCTTATATAAGAAGCAATCTCTACATTCAAAGGTCATCTAGGATTAGAAAGATGATGTTTTTAAACATGTTAACATTTTTAAACCAGTACCACCACCACCACCACCACCAATTTTCCTGCCCTGGACATGCCCAGTGATTGCAACTGCAGTTGGCTTACTTGCAGGAGACACAAGATGGGGGATGGAGGGAAGAAAGTTTCTTTTTTCTTTACATACCATAGCAGGGGCCAGGTACAGTCTGGCCACTAAAGAATGCACCACATCTAAATGATGTAATGCCAGGTGACTAAGCCTTTAGATGTGCCATAAACAAGGCCCTACATTTTTGTTTACGTTATCTGGGAATTTATCAATGTTTCCATTTCAAATTTTTTAAATGGATGAAAATTGGTGCAAAAAATCATCTCCCACAGTTTTTTGAGTAAATATTGGGGTTGATAGAGGGGGACGGGATGACAGAAAAAAGCAACAATAGAAGATGTAAGTGTAGTGAAAGTAAAAAGTTTAATGATGCAATTCATTGCATGAACTGTACATAAACAGCACATATAACTATGCAAGCACGTGTGTGGGTATACACATTTTCTACTACTGTCTTGCTTTCACAGACATCCTTGCATTTACATTTAGACTAACTGATTATTAACTAACAGCTACCTAAGGTAGCTGATTGGATTTTCTTAATCAGTATTTTCATAAGAACAGCCATAGTGGCTCAGAACAAAGGTCCATCTAGCCCAGTATCCTGTCTTCCAACAGTGGCCAATGCCAGGTGCCCTAGAGGGAATGAACAGAACAGGTAATCAATCCCATTGCCCATTCCCAGCTTCTGGCAAACAGAGGCTAGGGACACCATCCTTACCCATCCTGGCTAATGACCACGGATGGACTTATCCTTCATTAATTTATCTAGTTCTTTTTCGAACGCTGTTAAAGTCTTGGCCTTCACAACATCTTCTGGCAAAGAGCTACACAGGTTGATTGTGCACTGTGTGAAGAAATACTTCCTTTTGTTTGTTTTAAACTTACTGCCTATTAATTTCACCTGGAGACCCTTAGTTCTTGTGTTATGAGAAGGAGTAAATCACACTTCCTTATTTACTTTCTTCACACCAGTCATGATTTTATAGTCCTATCATATTACCGCTTCATCATCTCTTTTCCAAGCTGAAAAGTCCCAATCTTATTAATCTCTCCTCATACAGAAACTGTTCCATACCCCTGATTATTTTTGTTGCCCTTTTCTGAACCTTTTCCAATGTATCTTTTTTTACATGGGGCAACCACATCTGCATGCAGTATTCAAAATGTGGGCCTACAATGGATTTATATAGAGGCAGTCTGATATTTTCTGTGTTATTATCTATCCCTTTCTTAATGATTCCCGACATTCTTTTAGCTTTTTTGACTACCACTGCACATTGAGTGGATGTTTTCAGAGAACTATCCACAATAACTCCAAGATCTCTCTCTTGAGTAGTAACAACTAATTGAGACCCCATCATTTTATATGTGTAGTTTGGAAAACAATCCCATGTGCATTACTTTGCATTTATCAACACTGACTTTCATCTGTCATTTTGTTGTCTAGTCATCCAGTTTTGAGAGATCCCTTTGTAACTCTTTGCAGTCTGCTTCGGACTTCACTATTTTGAGTAGTTTTGTATCATCTGCAAATTTTGCCACCTCACTGTTTACTACTTTTTCCAGATCTTTTATGAATATGTTGAACAACAGTGGTCCCAGTACAGACCCCTGGGGGACACTACTATTTACCTCTCTCCATCCTGACATGCGACCATTTATTCCTACCCTTTGTTTCTTATCTTTTAACCAGTTACCGATCCATGAAAGAACCTTCCCTCTTATCCTGTGACAGCTTACTTTGCTTAAGAGCCTTTGGTGAGGGACCTTGTCAAAGGCTTTCAGAAAATCTAAGTACACTATATCCATTGGAAGTCCCTTGTCCACATGCTTGTTGATCCCCTCAAAGAATTCTAGCAGATTGTAAAGGGAAATCATGCATCGCCAAAAACCATGTTGACTCTTACCCAACAAATTATGCTCATCTATGCGTCTGACAATTCTGTTCTTTACTATAGTTTCAACCAGTTTGCTCAGTACTGAAGTCAGGCTTACCAACCTGTAACTGCCAGGATCACCTCTGGGTCCCTTTTTAAAAATCGGTGCCACATTAACTATCCACCAGTCATTTGGTAAAGAAGCTGATTTAAATGACAGGTTACAAACCAGTTAGTAGTTCTGCAATTTCACATTTGAGTTCTTTCAGAACTCTTAGGCGAATGCTATCTAGTCCTGGTGACTTATTACTGTTTAACTTATCAATTTGTTCCAAAACATGCTCTAATGACACCTCAATCTGGGACAGTTCCTCAGATATGTCACATCTGACGAAGTGGGTATTCACCCACAAAAGCTCATGCTCCAAAATGTCTGTTAGTCCATAAGGTGCCACAGGACTCTTTGCTGCTAAAAAGAATGGCTCAAGTTTGGGAATCTCCCTCACATCCTCAGCCGTGAAGACCGATGCAAAGAATTCATTTAGTTTCTCCGTAGTGGCCTTATCGTCTTTGAGTGCTCCTTTAGCATCTCGATCGTCTAGTGGCCCCACTGGTTGTTTAGCACGCTTCCGGCTTCTGCATACGTAAAAAATTTTTGCTATTTTTTTGGAGTCTTTGGCTAGCTGTTCTTCGTATTCTTTTTTGGCCTTCCTAATTATATCTTTATACTTCACATGCCAGAGTTTAAGCTCTTTTCTATTAGGATTTAGCTTCCACTTTTAAAAGAATGCCTTTTTGCCCCTGACTGCTTCTTTTAGTTTGTTATTTAGCTACAGTGGCTCTTTTTTGGTTCTCTTACTATGTTTTTTAATTTGCGGTATACATTTAATTTGAGCAGCCTCTATTACGGTGTCTTTAAAAAAAGTGCCCATGTAGCTTGCAGGGGTTTCACTTTTGGTACTGAATCTTTTAATTTCTGTTAACTCATTTTTGTGTAGTCTCCCTTTCTGAAATTAAATGCTACCATGGTGGGCTGCTGTGGTGTTTTCCATACCACAGGGATGTTAAATTTAAATTATAATATGGTCACTAACGTATTTGAGTGATCCAAAATTAGGGAAAAATAAATAAAAAAAAATAAGCCAAAGTAACAGTTTTTGTTAAACCCAGGCTTTAATTTTTTGGTAAAAATCAGTAAAAACTGAAAACAAAAAAAGATCCTTAGCCATGAAAAAAATCAAAATTACTATTTTATCTTACTGTCCCATTGGTGCATTTTGCAGATGAAAACCATTCTGCAGAGTAACTATTGTACACATGTAGTTGCTTTTCATATTTAATTTACTCCATTGGCATACATTGTTTTAAAAAAGCAGAATGTTTATTAAATAGAGTCCCTAGAAAAAATGTGTCTCAAGAGCTGAAAGTTAAATTGTAACAAATGCAAATTTAAAGTGTAAAGATACAAAGCCCCAATTCTAAACTAAGGCAGTTAAAGCAAAAAACAGAAACAGAAAACAAAAAACAAAACAAAACAAAAAAAAAAACTTGCACGTTGAATTAATTCAGTTCATTATTTAAAATTCATTAGCTTAGAGTATTTAAAATAAAATTCCATGACAATCATCACATACACTTTCTCATATCCCCCAACTCCTCTTCAACCCTACTTTGTGAATTTGTGATATATGTAAAAGTGAGGGACTAATGTAACTGAGCCAAGCTTAACATGGGCAGATGATATACAAGCTTCCCCCACACTGCTCTGCCAGTGCACCTGTCTTACCCTGCTGTTCTTATCTTAAACCAGGCAATCAGCATAGAATGCCAATCTTGCCTAACTGGGGGAGGAGGGTGAGACACACACAATGCCAGCAAGTATCACATCAGTTAGAAATTAATGCAATATTTTACAGTTTGACCAGTTTTATCTCTTGTGAAGATGATGTGATTTACAAATGAGTGTTCTAAAAATCTGTTCCAAAAAGATTAGAATTATCGTCAGATTAGGGAGCAATTCCTTCCAATGAGCAAAAACACAAACACTCCCAGAATTCCGAATACGTGTGGAATAGACTTAGTTTATCAAGAGCTGTTAATTATTGCTTTTTAAGGCTGGACAGTCAAAATAAATGAAAGATAAGATGCTGTCTTACCACCATGATTGTTTATATATAATATAAAAATAATTTTAAATATAAAATCAGTAGACAGCCAAGTGTATACAGAGCCAGAAGTGGACTAATGTTTATTGAGACAGATTATCTCAACATTCATTGCTTTTTGTATAAAATGTAACGTTTCTACAGAAAGCATCACAGAGAGTGTTTCAGATACTGGTGACAGACAGCTAGCTAGCTTTTGGGCTGCATCAGCACTTTATTTTAACAGCAGATGTAGATTTTAACATAATTGTGCATAAGTTTATACATTTATATAACAGAAAAACCTTCACGAAAAGGGTTTTAGAATCCCAGTTTAGTGAGTTTGATAAAAATGTGCTTTTACAATAAGAACAATAAAGGAGTTAATGAACTTAGATGCTAAACTATAAGCAACAGCTAAAGTCTTCCACCCTTGTTATGAAATTGGTAAGATATTGAAAGTGGTAGATTATACTGTAACTACAGAATGCCAGATTCTGCCCTTGACACTGCTTTTGACACAGCAATTTCAAAACTGTGACCAGAAATGAGTCAGCATGGACAGCCAACATTACTTTTAACATTCTTTGTCAGTTTAAGAGGAATCTTGCTATGTTAAAATTAAACATGACGACCACACCTAATCACTGTCAGCTAGTCTTTCTTTAAAAGTTCATTTGCTTTATAAATTGGACAGTAAATACAATAGCTGGACTGACTTTCCATTCAAATACTCCCGTGGAGGAACAATGAATGGTTACAAATAAAGGAAGATTACTTACCTTATGGTAACTGGAATTCAAGATGTGTGATTCTTATGGGTATTCACTGTGGGTGAACATGTGCTCCGTGAGCCTGAAACCGGAAACGCTTCAAGAGCGGCATCCATTGATCTGTTCCTCCTCCTCCTCCCCCCCCCCCTCAATAGAGGGTACAAGGGGCAGCGCAGACCAACTGTCAATCACCTCTCTAGTCCCTACTCTACCATGAATTCAAAGAGGACCCAAGCAGCAGAGAAGGAAGGAGAATCATGGACATCCACAGGCACTACATATCTTGAAGAATTCCAGTTACTAGGAAAGGTAAACAATCTTCCTTTCTTCTTCATTCCTGTGGGTGACTCCCAAGCAGTGCTCATTGAGGAGAAGGGTGCGAGGAAGCACTTTGTACTACACAGCAGAGGATACCTGAGCCGAAGGAAGCATCTGAAGCTCAAGTTTGAACCAGAGCATAATGCTTGGTGAAGATGGGGAAAGAACCCCAAGTAGCTGCTCAAAGATATAACTCCTCCCTTCATTCTTTCAGCAATAGCAACAAATAATCTCAAGAGACTTTGTAAAGAGTCTTGTCTGGCACAAACAGAAGGCCAAGATACATCCAGAGAATTAAGCTTGATTTCTTCAGTGCTAAAGAGGGGCCTTGGGTAGAACACTGAGAAGCGAACAGTCTGGTTAAGGTGAAATTCAGAAGGCACCTTGGGGATTAATTTGGGATGCAGTCTCAAAGAGACTTTGTCCCTATGAAAGCCTGTGTCTAGTGGGTTTACCCCAACCTGCCTACCCTCCTAGTGAAGGTCATAACCTTAAGGAAGGCCACCATCAGAGAGAGGTGTAGGTGAGAACAGGAAGCCAAACAATAGCCTCATGAGTGCAGAGGGGACAAGGTTCAGATACGGATCAATTTAGAAACTGGAGGGTATCTCCTTCTGATGTCCTTCCAGAGCTTCATAGTCATGGGAGGGGTATAGACTGAGCAGCCCTCATCAGGGAGATGGAACGCATCAATAGCTGCCCAGTGTATCTTACAGAACTGATTGAAGACTTTGGGTCTGTTTGAAAGAAGATATTCCAGGATGAATGGGATTTCCCAATGTCTCAAGAGATAAGCAGTGCTGTTGACACCAGGAGAACTGCTTGCATTTGGCTGTAGAGCATTTCCATGTAGAGGGTTTTCTGGCTGCTGTTAAGAAAAGACTGAATGTCCTGGGATCAGGTTCCTTCTATGCTCGTCGTCTATCCAAAAAAACACTATGCAGTATAATTTGTTACAAATCTTTCTATAGAAAGCAGAAAGAGAAACCATATAAAATTAAGCTTGGATGGATGATGCAGCTGGTTTGGAGCATAAGTGACCAAGCTGGGATTAGCAGTGTGAGATTAGCAGTGTGAGATTAGCTAAATATCTTAACTACTCATTTCCAGCTTTACTGATGTTTCAGGTTCTAGAAACTATTTGTATGTGGATTTTTGTTTTAGAAAAGATTGCTGCTTCTTTGGTTCTCGCACAACGAGGTAGTGGAATCAGCATTCAAACAACTTTTCTTTAAGTAAGATTTGTTTGGGAATGTCCACTTTTTCACCATAACATTTATGTTCATGTACAGAGTTGCTATTTCTAGTTTTTGCTGACAATACTATCAACACCATCAAGCAGCCAATACTGCACTAAAATTGGCCTGTGCTTTAAAACATTCGTAATAGCAGAGCTCCCAACGTGCACAGTTTGAGGACTGAAGGTTAAGAACTCCACTTCAAATAAGGCAAGCAGGAAATAAGCACATCTTCAGAAAGGTACTGGCAGATATCTCCTATCCTACAGGTCTTAGATGGTCAGCAACCATGGAGAAGCCTCTCCTACATATATTTATAGTCTGCAAGTTGTGAGCTCCCCTCCTACATGTCTTCTAAGGTGACAGGATTTCAGCAGAGAAGTTCTTATCTTGTTCCTAAGGAGGTGTGCAGAAATAGAGCTCATTCCACAAGAGCAGTCATATAAATTAATAGATTACATGTGCAAGTTAAGAAAATATACAGAAAGAAATACAATAAGACCTGTGTCCTTCTAAGTATACTTCAGAACAGGTGTGCATAACTTTTCAGGTGTGAGAAATGTCTATAAAAACACCGTTCTTCATAGATAAAACAGATTAATATTATTCTACAGCCAAAAAGAGTTAGCACGTCAGTAAAACTGCGTTCCAAGCAACTTACAATTTGCCTCAAAACTGATAAGATATTGTTTATTCCTCTCAAATTAAAGGGGGTTGAAAATTATTAGGGAAGCACTACTTCACTTCCAACTATGGAAACGGTACATTTCTGCACAACACTAAATCCCAGTTTGGTGAAGAAGCAATGGCAGATCCATATAGTATATTAATGCAACTTTATAAACAATCCATTGCAGGATTCTGGTAGGATCCCAGACCGTAAGAGAAAAGCTCTTGTGGTTTACTATGGCACCAGAAATCCTACATTCTGTTAATTGTTTCCTTGTAACTCACTGGCAGACATCTATTATGATTTATAGACCTGGTCAAACTCACAATGCAATGAGTGGCAAAACTTCCATTAACTTCAGCACAATCAGGCGCAAAATGTCTTACACACAGCAAAATATGACCTTGTAAAATACGAAAAAAGGATAGATGTATTAGCTATAATAGAATCAAATCCTGCAGGTTAATAAGAGTCCTCAATTCCTACAGATCTCAACTGAATTTGAAGGTGCTGATCATATTGCAGGATAAAGAAATTTGGTTATAAACTTCTTCATGCAAGGACTGTGTCTTTTAATGTGTTTGTACAGCACCAATCACAGAGTCCACATGTACTGATATATAACAGCTGTAGAAATCAGAGCAGTGAAATATGCTATTACTTCAATTAATGAAAACTGACTTATGACTTTGTAACCAGGAGGTCTCTCATATTCACAAGAGACACAATTGATTTACATCATCCCACGCACATTCCATAATACCTTTAAAAGGAATGAACATAAGATTTTTCTTCTGAGAAACCCCATCTCTAAACACAAGTGTACACAAAACAGGGGAGTTGAGGGACATTTTGTCGACAGTTTTAATAAGATCCCTTTGGCCAAATCATGCCACCTTCCTTATGCTATACATTGAGAGGTCCTCTATGCACAGATTTCCCCTCGCCCATGCAGCAGGGTAGACTTGGAGGCCTTGCAACACTATTCCTTCCTTGGACAGTCCAGGGTCCACTTCAGGGGGTAAGAGATGTACTCGAAGCCACCATCATCTCCACCCACTCTGCAGAAACTAACACAGCTCTAGGCTTTAATAACCTTTCCAAGCATGTCCCTGATGGCCATCATAGACAAGGAGGAGTCCATAGTCATTCAGTTCCTAAAAGAGAAAACTGGGGGAAGGCAGAGCCTGCTAGGATCTGAAGTTGCTGTGGAAGTACAGGGTCTACATGCAGATGGCCCTGACCTACCCCGGAACTCTGGTCATACTCCAGGTTAGGGAGCGACTTCTCATCTCACTGCCCGCAACAGGGAGATGTGGGAAAATCTTTGCAAAGAGAGTCTATGAAATCTCTGCAAAGTCCCTTCCTGAAGCTGTGTCTGTGGAAGGGACAATTTAGTCCCTCTTTTTTACTGCATTTGCTGTCTTATTTTTCTTTACAGTTTTTGTTCCCCCCATTTTATGATTCTCTCTCTCTCTCACACACACACACACACACACACACACACACACACACTTGATCTTTACAGCATTAGCAGCGGACAAGCATTATAGATTTATATATGAAGAGCTAAACAGAATTCTTCTACATTAAGTCACCATCGGGCAAGAGGGAAATTGACTAAAAGACACACAGATTACTTAGATTACTTCTGTGGTTAGCTCCATTAATAAAGCACTACTGAGCCACAGTGTTACTTTGGCTGCTGTAGTCTGTCTGCTTTCGAAGGTTTTTCTGTGCTTATGATGGACAAATGATCAGGAAGCATGAGAACTGTGGTTTATGCATGTCAGGTGACCAGCAATACATGGCAAAGTCCTTATGTTCATGCACTCTGGAAAAGGCATTAGGGCAGGCTTCAAGCAACAAACATTCAGTATGGTAACTACATCTTTATTTCAACACATTTATTTTATTTAACAAGGCTTCCACAGTTCTTCAATTAGGAACTTTTTTTTTTTTTTAATCTCCTTCCTCTGAAAGATCAGGGATGGCCATAGCTGGAGATGGGACACTGGAGGAGAAAGGCCAGGTTCACGAGGTGCTACTGAACAGTTTCTCTGTCAGTGCTTGGCTGGCTGGTTCTTGTTCACATGCTCAGGGTTTAACTGATCATTATATGTGGGGCTGTGAAGGAATTTTCCCGAGGTCGGATTGGCACTGACCTTAGCGGGTTTTTGCCTTCCTCTGCAGCTTGTGGGTATGAGTCACTTGCAAGGATTATCTGGTCTCTCTCACTTAATCATTTGCTTGCTATTGCAGGGACCTCAGGCACTGCTGAACTTCAGTCTCTCCTATTCTCTGTCTGTGCTACATAATAGAATAGTCTAGTCTCCTGCGGGCTAAAATACTGGGGTCTAATGTTGGTTGTTCGGTTTTATGTCCAGGTGCTAGTGGCCTGTACTATAGAGTAGGTCAACTAGATGATCTGGTGATCCCCTCTGGGCTTATACTCTTAAACAGGGGTGGGCAAACTTTGTGGCCCGAGGGCCACATATGGGTGGAGAACTTGAATACAGGGCCATGAATGTAGAGCTGGGGAAGGGGTGTGGGAGTGTGTGTGGAGTGTTGGAGGGGATGTGGTGTGCAGGACGGGGCTGAGGGCAAGGGATTGGGGCACAGGAGGGGTGCGGCAGGGGGGTTGGGCACAGCAGGGGGCTCAGGGCAGGGAATTGGGGTGCAGGAGTGGTTCAGGGTGTGGGGCACCACTTACCTTGAGCAGCTCCGGGGTGGCGGCAGCGTGCAGTGGGGCTAAGGCAGACTCCCTGCCTGCCCTGGCCCCACGCCGCTCCCGGAACTGGCCGGCACCATGTCCTTGCGGCCCCTGTGGGGATGGGTGCCAAAGGGCTCCATGCTGCCCTTGCCTGTGGGTACCTCCCCCGAAGCTCCCATTGGCCGTGGTTCCCCGTTCCCAGATAATAGGAGCTGCGGGGGGCAGCGTCTGCAGGCAACAGCAGTGCGTGAAGCCTTCTGCCACCCCCTCCCCCCAGGAGCGCAGGGACGTAGTGCCGGCCGCTTCCAGGAGTGGTGTGGGCCCACGACGCCACAGGAGTAGCAATCCCAAGGGCCAGATCCAAACCCTGATGGGCCAGACCCGGCCCACAGGCCATATTTTGCCCACCCCTGCTCTAAAAGATGACCATAAATAAGAAGGAGAAAAAATGGATAAATAGTTAATCAGACGAAGGGAGGGAAAAACCAGAAAGACAGAGAAGTGGGAAAGGGAAGACTATTGTGACAAGAGGATAATTTTTATTTATTTTAGCATGGAGCTTAGAGTTGTAATAGAGGAAAGACAGCTCTCTTTATAAACCCCTTTTACAACTGGAAAAACTTTGTAGGGAAACTAGCAATTTTACCCACGTAGACTGATAACACGCTGCCCTCTGTATGAAAAAGGCCCGTATCTTATGTAACTCATCAGGAAAATAAACATTCACACATTAACGTATTCTACTTCCTAGTTTTCTGATCACGTAATAGGTGACCCTCCCATAATGCAAGCAAGTGAATAGAGAGAATAATGACGTGAGAAGGGAGGGAAGAATGACAAGGTAGAGGAGAGTGAGAAACCCAGGAGAATGGAGGGTGAAAGAGCATGAAGTCTTATCTAACTGAACTCCCTGACTTGCAGCTTGAAATCACAACTCAACTAGAACAGTATTTTAGACTAATTACATTTAATATTATAACCCAGAGTTACTATAAATTCATGTAATTTCTTCTGTGATTTGGTGACATGAATAATCTACTTAAAAACTTAACTCTCATGTTATGTTGTCTCAAACTCTTTAATCCAATTACGCCATATTGCATACAGATGGCTAAAGGTACAGTACTCTTTACATATCCCCAGAAGCCATTTCCAAATGTGTAACTCTCTTTGTTATAATACGGAACATCTAATTATGAACTCTCACAAATTATGAAGATTTTAACCTATTAGTATTTCCAGAGAAGAGAAAAACCCTCCGGGGAGAAGAAGGGAGGAGTAATACAAAATACAACAGTATGATCTTAAAATAGCATCCAAGACAGCGTCGTCATTTATATGGCTCTGTAAATGCATAAGTCACTGTACAATACTAGGTCACTGACAAGGTTTCAAGTCCTTTTTGGCAGAGATTAGATCAATCTAAAAGCACACGCACAGACAAACAGAACAAAGACGACAGGCAAAGATTATATGAAGACATTTGATTCAATTTGTGAGATGTCACATTCTAGCTTACAACCAAGTCTTTTTTTAAAAAAAAAAAAAAATATATTTACACACACACCCACACACACCCTTGAAATAAGGTGCAATATTTTAAAATTTTATTTACTTAGTTTCCCCACTGAGGGTTAATCGCCACTGAAACAGCTTACTAAGGCTGCGGTAGATTTACCTTATATGGAAATTTTTAAAATCAAGACAAGATGCTCTTCAAAAAAGATGTGCTTTACTGCAAACAGGAATTAATTAAGGGAAGTCCTATAGCCAGTGTTCTGCAGAATGACAGACCAGATGATCACAGTGTCCCTTCTGGCCTTATAATCTATGAATATACACACACACACACACACACACACACACACACACACACTTACTTAACTATAAAGATTTACTATCAACCTAGCAATCACAGGTAAAATCCTGGCCCCACTGAAGTCCATGAGAATTTTGCCATTTACTTGATTAGAGCCAAGATTTTATCTCACTTGCTAATATTTATGAGTTCCTTTCTTTCTTCCAGATACAGCCTATTAGCACACAGCAAAATTCAGAAACGTAGACTACAGATGTTTTTTATTTTACATTTGGCACAAAAGACTCCATAAATTACCTCATGCCTGCTATGCTGGCTCGCCTCCTTGTCTTCGTATTCAATGTACTCTTTACCCCTCTGTTCCACTTTTGCTCTCAATTCAATCTGATTACTGCAGACAGGGAGTTTCCTTTTTAAACTCAGGGTGCCTATCAATTAAAAATTGCTTTACCTCTCTTTTCATAGCATTAATAATAAAATCTTTTATAGATTTGGTTTTACCCTGTATTTGTGTACACTTCGTACACTGGGCCCTCTGGGTATGCAGCCAATTGTTGAAGTCGAACAAGACATATTGTACATGAACAGCTGAATCCCTTCTCCAGCATCAGAAGACCACTCAGACCCCCAAGTCAGTGTGCAAATTTAGCCCTTTCCCAGGGATTGGCTTTATTGATAACTCAAAGACACCACCACAACATAAACCTCTGCCCAAGTATCCTCTTATAGCCTGGCCATTCCTAGGGTTTCCCCTCCAGAGCCTCCTCTGTTCTAGCACCCTAATTCCTTCTCTTTAAAGAGCCAGTCCCACCTCCCTATATACAGGGTGGAGTTAATCATCATGTCTACTACGAGTCAGTCAACAAAACTCCAGTAGTTTTATAGAAGGTTCTCACACTTGCTAACACAGAGAATCACAGAAGAACTCTCGCTACCGTGGTGCACTGGATTTGGGAAAAAGAGAATAAAGATACCCCTCTTCTTCATTATAAGCAAAGGTATATAATGAACCTTGACTGTAAAGAACAGCCATGTAAAAAATGAACCTTGACTGTAAAGAACAGCCATGTAAAAAATGGGATGTAGGGAGGTGTATTACAATTGGTCAATAACTTTCAAAAATCTGGTATTTCTATTGAAACACGAAAATTTCCACATTTTTCAACTAGCGGTGATATGCACTATACACAAAGAGGGATCCACTTAAAGATCTACCACAGCCCATGTCTAAAAGTCTCAGGACGACGACTGTTCAAGAGGAAGCTCCAGTACCTTTCATCATAGATAGGATCTAAAAGTGGGACTCAACACTTCCATATCTGAGTGCAAGGGACAAAATCCTGGCCCCATTCAAGTCACTTGGAGCTTTGAGATTGACTTGAATGGGGCCAGGATTTCACCCCACAATTTTAACAAAAAGCACCAATTTTCTTTACACTTGCTACAGTGCATTTGGAATGAAATCCTTTCCTCAGCACTTAGCCAAAGTGAGAAAGCCACTAGGGAATTTCAAAGGGGAAAAAGGGACATGCATGAAGAAATGCTCCCAAGCTACAGAGTAGGAACAGAATCATTTCAGGACTCCCACTCCAACCCAATAACTGAAGCATTCTCTGTGGGCGAGTCCTGACAGGCAAAAAAAAGGGTTTATTTTTTAATCATATTAGCTTAACAGGATTGAACAGCCCTGTTAAGACATAGGGGAAAACTAGGCTACAACACAGCCAGCTAACACAGCTCCAAAACACGTTAGCAGCACCTTCCCTGGGCATTCCAATTGTGTTCAATGAAGATGATTTAAACATACACACTTTTTGTTTGTCATGACAGGACCTGGGACTCAACAGCTCCACTCCAATCCACTGCATGCCAGCATCCTGGAAGCTCCCACGAGCCAGGATAAACATTCAGTTTTCCTTTGAATAACAGCGTCAAAGGGCTTGCTTACTTTTGATGGCAAACATTCCCCTTAGCCCCACCTGACCCCACCCAGGGTACTCTCCAGGCTACCAACAGCTACTTCTGTTCCTCTTCCTTCTCAACTGATTCATGGTTTTATATACAGTAAAATCTTCCATATGATTTAATGATGATTCTTCTGATACAATGACCATACCAATCCCTTGTTCTATTTACATCAAAAGGAGCTGTGCATGAAGATACAGAACATCATGAATATAAGTGTTAGCCGTATTTTCTATATCACTTTTGCTAGAAAGATAGATTTACCCCTTTATTTAAAAAAAACAAACCACCTTGTGTGAGGTCATCCCTTTGAGCTTCTACACACAGATGCTTTCATCCTTTGATTAATGAGTCATAGAATTCTGTATAAAGTTAAGTCTTTTGGATTGATTCTCAACTATAAAACAAGTCTCCTAAGGATCAGGATTGTTCATACATATGGATAACTTTGTTGCAGAGCAGGAATCCAAGAAGAGCTGCCATTTTTAAAGAAAACCAATCTTGAAAAGCTGCCCAGTTTACCCAGAAACATATTTGAAAAAGTTGCAGCTTCCAACACCATCTGGACATGCCATATCGCAAAAAGAGTAAACCAGACACCAAAAACTGGATAACTTATGATAAAAATCTCAGACAAGGTTTCTGAGTGACTCAGGAATGATTCTTGCTTGGATACTGCATGTTAAGACTCTTTGATGAATTAAAAGCTGAAAATTATATTTGTCCCAATAAGCAAAAAGGATTTTGTTACATAGATTATATCTAATGTATATTATATATAAGAACTGTTAAAAGTATTGAACAAAATGCTTATTTATAAGCCTATCCACAAGCTTCTATGCCTTATAAATGAATTTGGATTTGGAAATTTCATGGCCTCTGTCACTAAATGTGCAGAAGGGGAGCATGTGCTCAGCCACTCCATGACTGGCTAGTTGTCAGAGATACACACGGTTTTGGGAATTACACGGACAGCTGCAGAAGAGAAAGTGATTAACACTACCAGGCACTCTTCTTTCTCTAGTAATTTCCCAGCTCTCTACTATCTGCTCTATAGCCCCTTCTTAAAAAATCCTTCTCTTGACCATGACACTAGTGTCACTCAGTCTTTAGCCTGCCTTTTCTCAGCTAAGGGTTTGTAAAAGCAGTCTTCCCTTATCACTTTAACCCCCAATTCATACAATCAGGGCTTTTGAGTGGAGCCCAGAGCTGGACTGTGGAGGAGCTCCAGAGCAGTGGAGCTGTAGGTTTTTGCCTGGAACTAGAGGGGAGCCAGAGCACAGCTCCAAAGCCCTGCATACAATACTATTCTGGACAAATTCCAATCTGCCAGTGCCATTGAAGCTGCCCTACTCCCTGGAGTTAACATCACGATCCTTCTTCCTACTGCTCCTCTCTCCTTATTCTCCTTGTCCTCCATGTGGGAGTCTGCAGCTGAATATCTACTTCCTGAAGTTACCAGATGGACTGTAGTGGTGAACTAAATCGGTGTGAAGAGGCCATTGGAAAGACTCATGTAGTTTTAAGATCTGATTCATCCTCCTTCTTGCTGCAGGAGTTTTTGCAACAGGTGAAACTTGAGGGACTAGTGCACCTCAACAAGGGAAATTCTTCCCAAGGGAGGACAGGTAGCATATGCACTATTGCCCTTTCTACACTTTCCACACACTTGCCACATGGCAGCAGAGGTCAAAGGGGAATGACATCAGGAAGAGGCATCACCTTCCAGGTCATGCCTCTGAGGGCTACTCAATTGACAAATGCTGGAAAATCAGTAGGATGCTGAATATTCTGACAGCAGAACCAGCTGTTTTGGAGAATGCTAACTTGGATCCCAAATCCTTAGATCCTTCTACCTAACCTTCCACAGGCAGCTCTGCAGGGAAATTGGCAGGTGCAGCTGAGCAAATGGCCAGGACCCCCACAAGGTTGGTCTCAGCTCTAAGTATATTTGCATGAATTCTTCAACCCCTACTTCTGAGCCTTTATAGGTTCCAATGACTGAGGGGCTGAGCAAATGCTTTGTAGCTCTGCCTGTGTCAGTCTGACCATCCTCAAATTAGCCAGGCCAGCAAAAATCTCCCCTACAGGGAAGTAAGAGATCTCTACACCCCTCTAGATTAGGTTCTGCATATTTTCTAAAAACTTATCAGAGGTTCTCAAACTGTGGTCTATGGATGAGCTCCATTCAGGTGGCCCACACAAAGTTCCTGCTAAAGTGCGCACCTGGATGGCCGCACACAAGAAAATGAAGGGCCACCCACCTAATTAGTGGAGCCATGAAGGGATGGCTCCACTAATTAGGTGCCTGAACCCTGGAGAAGATGCACATGTAAGATGAGGTGGTGGCCTTGGGGAGAACAGCAGGTAGGTGGGAGGGGACAGTGGGGTGAGAAGAAGAGGCAGGGGGGAATTTAGGAGATGTAGGGCTATGGTAGCCAGAGAAAGAGGCGACTTTCTCCAGGGCTGCAGTTGCTGGGGAGAGATGGCCCTCTTTCCTAGCTTCAGCTCTGTGGTTGCTGTGGCAGGGGAGATTCCCCGGCTGGGGCTGGGAAGGAGGGGGTCTCGCCCTCTCTCCCCGCCACAACACATGTAAGAGTTTTAGTGTAAACTTTCAGTTCACAGCAAAGTTGTGTGTCACTGAACACTTTACAACAAAGGGCAGAGTGCAAAAAAATTCTTCTTAACTACAGCTGTACAAAGTGGGCCACCATAAGAATTAACAAGTGGTTTTAACTCCTCCTGTTAAGCCTCAAGCAGCTTGCAAGGCACAGGCAGGCTTCTAAAGAATGTGGAAGGCAGAACAGTTGATACTGGAGACAAGTGTAGAACTATCCCTCTTCCTATAATAACCTATCCACAACATACATACTCTGCTCCCAACAATGGCAGCACAACCATTTGTTCCTACAATGTCAAGTCCTTCCAGAACCATTAGATTTACAAATCTTTTTCACTTGTGCTTTCTATCAAGACAGGGGTCTGCCAAACATAGTGATAACCTAAGCTTTATCCATACTATTGAAGAAAAAAAAAAAAAAAAAAAGAGTGGACTTTTAACACACTAGCTTACTCACGTTAAATGTTATATCCTAATACAGACAAGGTAAGTGCAGCTTTAACATGTACTAGCTGACTGAGGTAAATCTTTAAGGTACCAGTAAGGGTTTGCTTTCACTGGCTAACAGCTGTCAAAACTACAGCTTGCCTAGTCTATTCCATGATTTTAACACATTAGTAGTCCACATGAGTTAATAAACACCTGTTTAAACACATACATTCCCCTTTTTTTCTTACTGCAGACATAGACGCCCAGGGTAAACCATTAATATATAGTTCTGATTTGTATAGTGAGATAACTTCCCTGTATTATAACTTAATCCAATGCTTCTGAGCAGAGTATCTTAAAGAGTCATTTTAGATAGGTAGTTTGTAAAAATATATAGGATTACAAAAAAAATGTAGTCCATTGTCAGATCAGGAGTTCTGAGTGTGAGTATATAATTGAAAAGATTGCAGCCTTCCTTAAACACCACTGAGTAACAATACGACAGCTCTTATACTTCTTCATTTTGTAGAACCACCAATTCTTTGCACTCAACCTCTTAAGACATTAGTGTTTTGTAGTACGAATTCCCTTGAATATATACAGCTTTAAAATTAATGTTTTGAAAAGCTACAGCTTTGAGGAGAGATGTAAGGAGTTAACAGTAACTACCATTCCAACAAGGAATCTCAGTTTACTTCATTATTACTGAGGGAGAGTAAAGAGATCGCCTCAATGTCCATTCCCATAATTGTCATACTGAGTTTGTAAACGCCGATAATCACTCATTCTGTACTACAGCAACCTGATTTTTATGTGTCTGGCATAAATATGTATATGATGCCCACTCTATAGGGTGACATTAACTCACCATTTATTGCCCAGCGCGCAAAGATAAGCCCGCCTCCTTGCAGGCTTAGAGGACCATCACATCCTCAGTAGCTGAACCTGAATTACTGATGAGCAAAACTTGTTACAGAAATGAAATTACTGAATCTTTTCCCCCACCCCAACCCCCCCAATCCCCAAAAGAACTAAGTTTTCCCAAGTACTTCTCTCTTTTCAGTACAAACTAAGCACCTAAGTTTCTAAACACAACTGCCTAGTGGCATTAAAGAAAGTTATAACACCAGGAAAGCTCACAATGAGTTGCAACCTTATCACAATTTTAATTATGACATCACTAAGTAGGCTGTCTAACTCTTAATGTACTAGCTTATATATATGGTTTAAGTAAGAGAAACTTCAGGGGTTTGTGGATATGAACTAATCACATTCCTAATGTATTACAAGCCACAAGACTTAGGAACTTGTTTCTATACAATGTTAATCACACCCTTAGGAGATTCCTTATTTCAAGTTTGTTGAGCAGGTGGCCAAACCTTCCTCAGATACACAGACCCATGGCCGCAATAGTCCAGTTTTGGTTACTGCACTACAGTATCAACACAGATGGGCCCATTTACTTAAGGTAATAAACATATTACAAATAAATCATTAGGCAGTTGTCTAAATTCCTGCAATCATTTATATCATACTGAACACATACAGTCTGAGTGAATGATTGTTTGTCTGGTGAATACTGTTGATACAGATGAACATTTTCACAGCCTGAAGTGTGTCATTAATTGCCTGCGCAATTCAAGCAATAGTTTACAGGACTGGGCTTGGGGCTGGGCATCAGTTTCAGAACTCCCTGTGTGGTCTTCAGCAAGTTATAAACTCGTGCATCTCAGTTTATGCCTCTGTAAAATAAAGAGAAATTTCTTATCTAACTCAAAAGGTTTTTATGAGCAATAATGTTGCAAAGAGGTCTGAAAGTGACCTACTCATATTCTAAAAAATATTAGACGTGTTAACAGAGCTTAGACTGACTTTATGCCATGGTGTAAATGTTTACCATTTAATCCTTGGCTATAAAGAGGCACATAGGTTTGTTTACAGATTTGTGCACAAGTTAATGCCTACTTTCATTGCAGAATGGAAAATTCCCTTAAACTGCAGAATGAAAACGATTTAGAAACAAAACAGGATGTGAGTAAAGACTTCAAAGACAGCTAGACTTTCAACATTTTCCAAAGCATTCTGGGTATTTTTGTTGTGTATCACTGCAGTTTACCTATAAAGACAATTACTTGACTGGTTTCGGAAAATAAATATGAAAGAAAACAGAATAAATTTTATCTATGCTATACCTGAACATTTAATACACACAGGGCCAAATTACTCCTTGGTGTACACTCCAGGAACTGATCTGACCCATTGTGTGTTAAGAAAATTAAAATGAATTTATATCTTTCACAGAACAAAAAAACAACTCATGATCCAGTTATAACTAGTGATAGTGTTCCACACTCTGTATCTAATTTTTTTAAGTAGACCATGAAATTTTTCATGAAAAAAGGGGATGGTATTAGCCATCAATGTACTTTACTAAAAAAAGAATTTTTCCACGGATGTAGAATATGCTTCTAACAAAATATTATGTTTTCCTGGATAAACTATTCTGATCCATTTAATGTGAAGACCTATTGTGTGGGTCAACCAATCAAAATGCAATAACAGCTGGTCAATAATGTTGCAGTCTTCAACTCTACTGTACCAATATGCAACAGACAAAAAGATATAAAAATCTATACTGATCACTTGGTCCAAGAGAGAGATGTAGCTGGGGGGAGAGGGGCACATTGTCATAAGACAAGAATCTCCAGCTTTGAAAATAATGCCTTAACTTTAGTTCGCCAGTAAGAGACCATTATCTTATGACATCATACCTACCGTTTGAAGAGTCCCAGTTTTATTCCTTGTACCAACACAAACAATATCAGATCTGCTAACAGCAAAGTACATTGGCATTCATCATCAATGTTGAATCAGAATGGCTGTGCACCTCTAGCTACACTCTTTTCATTTGCTACCCTATACTATTTATAGACACCCTTAACTGCAGCAGTTTCTTCAGTCTGTGTTGGAAATATTTTTTTCAGAGATCAGAACTCAAAAGTTGCACTTGACCTTTATCTTCTCTTCATTTTTTAACTAACCATGCATGTCATTCTGTGTTGTGCCAAACTATACATTTGCTTTTAAAAACTGCATTTCGTATAATAGAAGAGAGCCAAAGTCCCTTTTTATTCAACTCAGATTATTCCAAAAGCACAACACTGGCGGGGGAGAGGGGTAAGAGGAGGATGGAAATCAGACAGAGAAGTAATTTATAGAATATTGCAGACACAGTTGAGATAAAGATTATCGGAACTGAGATTTGCTGAACAAACGTGAGTAAACCCATCATCTATTCATGGACTAAGGGATACTGGACGGTTGATTCGAACACAGAAACAGAACGTTCACTTTAAGTTTAGCCTAAACCAAATGACTTCCCACTGCAGACACAATGGGTATGTCTACAATGCAATGTAAGCTCGGGTGAGTAGAACTCAAGTGATCAGACCCTGGGTTTGCTAACCTAGGGCTTGAACATTTAACATTCATTTGTAACCCCAGGTTAGGAATTGTTGAACTCTGGGTCTCCAGCATCTACATTGCATTATGCAGCCCCAAGTTCAACCACCCATATCCCAGATTTCCTAACTGCCTCCCAAAATGAGGCTGCCATAGCCCTTGGCTCGTGGCGCAGCGTGGGAAAACTTGACTGTTAGTGGACAACGAAATTCTTTTTCTATTGTATGGCTTGGGTAGGTACCCATGACTGCAAATGTATATTTAAGTCTGATAGCCAGCACATTGCCACAGCAGTGAACTGGTGAATGTCCTTCAGGCCCCCGGCAAACAAACGAAGGGGAGACTCAGATATGATGTGCTCCATCGTTTGTGCCTGGTGACCACAGTCACATACAGGTGTTTGCCTGATTTTCCATTTAAAGAGGATTTGTCCACATCTCCCATGAAATGTCCTGATGCAATTCAAGCTGCTCCAGTCTTTCTGGCATAAATAAAAATCCGGTGGTACCTCAACAGGATCAACAATGAGCTGTTTGTTTTGAGCAGTCAAAATGCTCCATGTGACCCTACATTGAGCCTCAGCATTGAAGGTGGGTGTAAAGGTCTTGATACAGTTCCATAGAGGGTTGCGGGATTTTAATCTCGTCTTTGGTAGGTTCTGCAGGTCACTGTGCAGCGGGATCCTCGCGCTTGCATTAAGAAAGCAAGATGTCTGAACAGCTCTTCTAATCTGTGGAGGCTAGATATGAGATAGGACTGGGAGCCAGCCAACTGGAGCCAATTTGAGCATCACTGACACTATGTGCATACTATTATTGAGTTGAGTGTAAAGGAGTTTAGTGCGACTGCTGAAAGACCACACTGGCGCACAATATTCAGCTGCAGAATATAACGACCTCCCTGTGAAGGTAGTAACGATTATACTTTTATACCTCAAACCGCCCTTTTCAGGACCAAAAAAGAACAGTTGGCCAGTCCTCCAAGTATATCAATTTAATATAGAAGGGATGTCCTGGGGAAAAGGACAATGAAATCCAGCCTGTGAGATGGTGGAATACTTTTGGCAGACTCTCAAAACATGAGTCCTGAACCCTGGTTTGAACCCTGGATCACAGCATCACTCAGGCTAAGACCCTTCACCCCCGGGGGATCCTGAGACTGAGCCCCCTAGCACGATTTGCGTATAGACAGAAGGGGGATTAAATCTGAGCCTGAGTTTGAATTCTGGGATTAGACTGCAATGTTCACATAGCCAATAAGGGCCTGATCCAAAGCCCACTGAAGTGAATGGAAAGACTCCCATTAACAGGAATAGGTTTTGTATCTGGCCCTAAGTTTAGTGATCATAACAACCGATATTATACACTGCCCAAGTTCAGTTATTTCTACCACCGGATTTCAAATAATTATGGCCACCTTCTCAAAGCTGCCAAGTTCCTGCAGTTCCAAAGGAATCCACAGGTATTCAGACCTTCCAAAATTTAGGCCCCGGGCTGTTTTCTCTTTTAATTTTATGTAGAATATGACAACTTTTCCTATCAAAAGAATAGATAACTAGACAAAAGAATAACTAAGCCTTATAACTAATCTTTTATAAATATGTTATTAATCTTTTAAAACTATGTATAATTCCTGCTACCAGTAAAGAAATAACAGCATCTTCTTTCATACTACTGTAGCATACTTTGGACTATTTGTGAAGGTTCAGGCAACTGCTAGAAATATCTTATATTTTCAAGCAAAAACATGTCAGCTCAAAAGCAAACAATATTTCCATTTAACTATGCCAACTATTTATATACCATTTAATGAACGAGACAGATGTTTCGCAACAATTCCAAAATTAAACTATGCATCTCAATTTCAAAACTAACACAGTAGCCTGATTTCAATGAAATTACTTGCAAATTACACCAATGTAGAAGAAAGCAGAATTTATCCCTTTGACAATGATGTATTAATCTAGACTAGGGAGCAAAATCATGAGGATTTTACTTGAAAAGGAACTGCATGATTTTGCTCCCCCTTCTAGAAAACTGTCTAAAGCGCTCTGCAGTCAGTCCATTTATTTTATTTGCCCGAAGATAGAGGACTCAATCATGAAAGCCCTTGCTCCCATGAGTTGTACTATTCATGAGAATGATACACTACAAAATCATCTCTAAAAATTCAATTCTAAATATTAATCAGCCTGAAAAAGTCTTGCCAATCGCAGAAACTCAGAACTCAAATGCAGGCCAGAAACAGTTATGAAAGTGACATTAAAATTAAAGGTCCAAAACAACGTTAAAAAAAAAAAACGGGCTAAAATGTTGGTTGTAGTCCAAATCTGAAACAAGAACCATGCATACAGGCAACAAAGTCTATCATTTAGGTCCTTCATCCTCTAGGGTGAATGAAGGAAAAGCAGATTATTTAGATAAGATCAGCTTTTGTCGTCATCACCTCTATGTTCCAGCTAACTAAATAGCAAATGACATGTGTATAAACTATAACAGTTAGTTCTCCTGCAACAGTGGGCAGTTTATATTTATCTCTCTAAATCCAGCTAATTAGAGATAAAATAACTACCAATGTTGCAAAAGAATGACAGTATTTTCAAGTGCCTGACAGACATATACAGTTTGATCACAGTGCTGGGAACACACTGTTCCACATTAATAAAAAAATGGGTACTTTACTGGACACAACACAATGTCATTTCAGCAGTCAGCGCAACAAGAATCAAGGGGATCACATAGTGCATTGTTTAATTACCAACAGAGAGATATAACACATCTAAACACAATGAGACAGCTTCTTCTCTGGTGTAAATCCACTGATTTCAAGAAAACTTGCCTTTCCTTATTCTCATCCTTTTACAATCTAAAAAACACTTTAAATTGAATTACACCAGGGATGAATTTGGCCAAGATACCATATATCCTGAAAAGTTACACTACCGAAAAAACAACTGACCCAGAGGTATCACTATGTTTCCAGTCACTGTACCAGTGCTGCCTTAATTATACTCACTGACTAATATTCATTAACTAGATCTTTTCTTGCCATGTGCAAAAGAAGTACAGATGTGCAATAAGGACTCTTCCTCTAACCGCAAACTTGTCTCTCTCCCTTTTCAGCAAAACTAGTGAAGTATCTGATGGGGAACGGGGTTTTTTTTAGTCGCAGATTTAAAAGCAATTATGATCAGCCCTAAATATAGCCCCGAGCTAATTGCATTTTCCTCAGCTCAAATGGCTCCCTTAAATGCCCCTCTACACAGAGCAGCCTGTCTGCAAACGCATCACCAGTAATTAGTTGCACTGATCTTCTGCCACCTCCCCAAAACTATTATTCTCCCCTCCACCCCCATCCTTTGCAACTGTTTCTGAAGCACAACCGAACCGATTAGTTGTGGGGCCGGGTGTGCCCAAAGCCAGCCTTGGGGCACGGAGACCAATCTCCCGGCCATCTGTTTAACCTGGGAGTGGGGAGAGGAGGAGACGTGCCTGGGGGGTATTGGCTGCTCTCTGCAAACCCGGCGCGGTGCCCAGATGTCACCAGGCAGCACGGGGTTCCCGTTAGGCAGGGGCCGCCCAGGGTGGAGGCAGGGTCCGGGCGAGAGGGAGGGTGGCAGGCAGGGATGGATGCGCGGCCGAGCAGGCTCCTTACCGGCTTTGTAGCTGCGCAAGCCGCCACCGTCCCCTAACTCAGGGAGGATCCTGCTGCCCCACATGGTGCCGGGGCCCCGAGCCCAGCAGCACCGCGAGCTTCCCCGCCTTGCGCCGCGGGGCCCGGCCAGCAGCGGGCGGACGCGGCCGGGCAGCGCGAACTAAGCGCCGCGCCGCGGCCGGGCGGCTACTGGGCTGCTCCCGCCGCCGCCGGCCCCCCGGGTCAGCCCTGAGGGCAGCGCGGCCATGGCGCACGCAGGGATCGGGCTCTCGCCGCCTCCTCGCGGGGCGCAGCACCGGAGACAAAACTTGCTTTATGCTGGGGCCGCCTCCTCCTGCGCGGCCGGCAGCGGGGCGGAGCCAGGGGCGGGAGCCCCGCAGATGCTGCTGCTTCTCGGGCGCTGAGCCGCTTGCATAACCCGGCCCAGGGGGAGGGGGCGCAGGCGGAGCGGCCGCGGGGAGGATGACAGAGGAGGGAGTCCTGTGATCATGTACCGGGGCGGGGAGGGGCTATGCCCCACCCCGCCGTCCCACATACATATCTGCCTATCTAGATTTCCACCACAGGATACCCGCTGTAGCCACTCAGCTATCCCTTATCTCCTTTCTGCCCCTTCCCCCCTTGTCCAGTCCTGCATTTCATATCTACAGCCTGGAAGCCTTCAAATCCCATCTGCGTTTCATGGAGCGGGTGCCTTTTTATTTTTTACAAGGCCTCAAACTTAATTCAGCTTAATTTACCTTACAGGACAAAAAGAACTGGAAAACTCCAGGACTGTATATTCCCAGTCCTTCCTCTGCACTCCCCAAACGTTTTCATTGCCTTCTGCCCCCGAAGATCTCATCTATATTCCTCACTTAGTTCATATAGGATCAGGGAGAATTAAAAGGACAGCCACATGGGTGAAATCTGAATACAGAGGGATCTGAAAACCAATTCTTTCCTGTATCTTCCTAAACAAGTTACCAAGAAGAACCTTGCCAGGTGCATGGAGAGAGTAGTAGTATGAAGTTGGGATAATATTGAGAGAAGCTGATGACTAATTTGCAGTGTGAGGGTGCCCCAATGTATCAGACATTCCCAAAGCTGCTTCTTGCCTTTGCCTTAAGCCCCCTTCCACCAACAGCCAATACAGGGAGACTTGTAACCCCTCCAAAAAGGCCAGGGTAACTAGCTACTGACCAGCACAAAGCAGAGGAGCCTACATCTCCTCCCTACTACATAATGTATATAAATAACAAATGTACAGAAAAAGGATTTGTGTTATGATGACAGAACCTACCTTGGGTTTACTCCCAAGCTTGCACTAGAAAGACATTTCAGCTGCCAAATGAAAGAGAGCTACAACATTATACTTATCTTAAAGAACTGGAAGGGACCCCAAAAGGTCATCTAGTTCAGCCCCCTGCCTCCACTAGCAGGACCAAGTACTGATTTTGCCCTAGATCCCTAAGTGGCCCCTTCAAAGACTGAACTCACAGCTGTGAATTTAGGAAGCTAATGCTCAAACCACTAAGCTATCACTGAATCCAATCCCAGCCCACTTAGAAGAGTTTATGATAATAATACATGATTACCATATACTTCTCTGCTTCAAATAGCAGAAGAAAAAAAGATGAAGACCAATAAGAATTGCAACTAATTTGGATTTATTTAAAGAACACTAAAAAGGCCCCCACAAGAATCACTAAGTGCCCTAACAATTAATTACTTACAATCACAAATAACAACCATCCAGCAGAAAAAAAATGCAAATAATGAATTAGCTCTGCCAGAAATAAATCAAAAAATGAAAATAGCCACATCCTCAGAACACAGCTTCTGCCTGCCCCCAAATCCCTGTCAAATGGCTTCACAACTGGCTGGCATATTCATTACATTGTTGTTGGTCTGCAGGAGGTGTTAGAATAACTGTGTCTCAGTTGGCCCTTTTTTAAATGTGCTTCTGGAAAAAATTCAACCTGACCTCCATCAGAAATACACATCAATAAACAAGGATGCAGAGATAGTGGTTGAGAAAAAGTACTTAGCTAAACACCCAGTATACATACTTCATTGGACCCACCCTCACAATAGTAGACCACTACAATCCAGACAATAGAAATGAGGGATTCAGACACTATGCCCTGTGATGAACACAGTATAAATGCATAGTAGCCTAAACAGAGGGTCAGATGGAACACTACAGTATGTGTTCATTGGAAACATTCAAGCAAGCAACAAACCCTGTGCTCATGTAACTTCTTGCTGATCCAGTGCAGTGTTTTTTTTTAAATGGTAGCTGATTAACACAAATGATCTTTTATTTTCTTATTTTAACCCATTATGGGGGATCTAACGGTTACAGATTGTACTTTAGCAAAAACACATTAATTTACCTATCTAGGTGTTTGTAATGCACATATCACAAAATAGTTTTTAAGCAGTGGTTCTAGGTAGAGGCTTCTGGGCAAATGTACATTGGCTAAAAAACAACAGATAGAATCACAGAAATGTAAGACTGAAAGAGACCTTGTTAGGTCACCTACTCCAGTCCCTTGCACTGAGGCAGGTCTAAGTATTATCTATACCCTCCCTGACAGGTCTCTATCTAACCCATTCTCTAAAATCTCCACAATCTCCTTAGGTAGTTTTGTTCCAGTACTTAACTACCCTAATAGGGAGTTTTTCCTCATGTTTAACCTAAAATCTTTCATGTTGCAGTTTAAGCCCATTACCCGTTGTTTGTCCTCAGTAGTTAAGGAAAACAATTTATCATCACCCTCCTCTTTATAATAGCCTTTTATGCACTTGAAGACTGTTATGTCCCCCTGCAGTCTTCTCTTCTCCAGACTAAACAAACCTATTTTTTTAAATTTTTCCTCATAGGTCATATTTTGTAGACCTTTAATCCCTTTTTTTGTTGCTCTCCTTTGGACTTTCTCCAATTTGTCCACATCTTTCCTAAACTGTGGTGCCCAGAACTGGACACAGAATTCCAGGCCTTAACACTTCTGAGTTGACTGGAAAAATTACTTCTCGTGTCTTGCGTACAACACTCTTGTTAATAAATCCCAGAATGATTTTCCGTTTTTTTGCAAGAGTATTATATTGGTGATTCATATTTTGTTTGTGATCCACTATAACCCCCAGATCCTTTTCTGCAGTACTCTCTATGCCATTATCCAAATCATTTAAAATGCAAATACTAAAATTGGCAAATGTCTAACCCTTTGTTCAGGCTTTCAAATAAGTCCAGTCTCCTTCTTATATACAGACTGGGGTCCTTCACATGAGATGTTAAAAAAAGGTCCTATCTACTCAAAGATCCCATAGTTCTTTGCCTAAGTGTAGGCATTTACCCCAATATCCTTTCCATAATATCTCATTTCCTGTCCACCTTGTGCTGTTGTGCAGTGACCTGGTTTGTGCCTGAAATGACTATATGTATATGCTGATGGGCTAAATCCTCCAGACCTTTTTAAGTCAAAACCCACCACAGATCAGGATGCATAGTTCCCAAAACCTACCTCACTTCTTGCCCAGAGGAACCACACTGGTCACTTTTCTCCACAGCATAGAAGGTACCCAGCAAAGGACAGGATTTTCTCTTTACTGAATACTTCTCTCTAGCCAGTCTTATTATCACTAAGACTTCAAAGCACAGTGTTTATAACTTGAACCACAAGTATGAATAGTTCAGCCTTCTTAAAACAACCTCAAAATAAATTGGTAAACAAATATAAATCCTCTAGACAGGCACAGTTTGAGTTTAGCCAAAACAAGGCAGCTGACTATGACAAGCAAAATTAGGACTATAATATTCTGTGCTGCTTCACAGCCATGACTGGATTTATCTCACCAGGCACAGGGGCTGTACACATGCTGTACACATACACCCAACGATATCATTATTCTGTGTTGATGCTGACTTGCTTGTTAAATTTAGCCAGGACAAGAGTGTGTTTATTAAAAGTAGACTTGATCTCTGAGTTGGCTGCAGAGCTGACTCTCCAGTATTCTACTTTTAACACATTGCCTAAGAGTTCTAATTGGGAAAAAAACCTTTCTGATCAATTTGCTTCACAATCTGTGGCCAGATAATTTAAGATAAATATATGGGAGAGAGAGAGAGAGAGAGAGAGATCAAACTACTGAACTTCAAGGAATTATTTAATTAAAAGGACATAAAACAAGAATGAAAAAATTTATGTCGTCATTTCACTGCAAGTGTCAGTAAACTATTGCTAAATTACCAAGGGGAAACATAGATCAATCCATATTAACATTAAATGTATTTCTGTGATGTCACAGGAAATCAAGATAAAATTCTACTGTATGAAAGATTAAGATTTAAGGTCTTGAGGAATGTGATGGGTTGTACTTATCCTTTGCAGCCCCACAGTTCTACTACACTCCACCCCAGGAAGCACCAAAGTGACAGGAAAGGAGCAACAAAGGTGGGTCTTCCAGGCCTGCCTAGTGAGGCCTCATGGAAGCAACCAATCAGAGTCCACAGGCTCTGATAACAGGCCTACAGGAGAGTTCCTCTTTGGGCAAAAGAGCTTGAGGGTTTGTTTCTATTTTGTCTAAGCTGAGTTTGCAGGGAGAGAGAGGACATAAGAACCTCAGCCTTGAGTTAGGGGTGAAACTAAAAAAGACCTGGTAGGAAAAGTCCCAGCAAAGAAGCAGCAATGAAATGAAAGTGAGCTGGGCATAGCTGCTGTTTATATGGTCCCTAGCCTGAAACCTGGAGTAGTAAGCAAGCCTGTGTTCCCTTGCTTGCTACAGTGGCATAAACCCCAAGAAGGAGACAGAACTTATTAGAGAGCCTGAACAAAGGGTTGAATTTAAAGGGCCCAGAGCAGGGCTGAAGACCCTAGCAAAGGCATCAGAACGGTTCATTTATTGGACTTTTTACTACCCCAGAAGGGGTTCATTTGGACTTTGTGACTTGGCTGGAGGGCCAAGCCATGGAAGACCCTCCACGGTCAGCTGGCAGACTGCAGGGTATGCTGAGAAGTGACAAAAGGAAGGTGGTATCCCACCCTGCTGTGAAGAGGTGCTTAAGAGGTGAGTGTCCCCATTACAACTTTTAATAATGGTTTTTCTATGCTTCTTTGTAAGTGGAAATAATGCTACTTAAACAGTAGGGAAGTAATCCCATCAATCCTAGGCATTATAGAGCTCTCAGTTTTACACTGTTTGAATGGTGCTTTTTCACTCAGACATCCCAAATAAGGAGGCCTGAGTAAATCAGTGCACAGTGAAATGAAGGAATCATAATTCTTCCAATTAATATGTATTGGTAGATACAGAAAAGATTTGATGGTTTCCTGTATCACTTGTCGAAAGGTCAAAAGTTAAGTTCTCTTCACCGGTATTGGCCTCTTTCCAGCAAGTGATAGATTTCCTCAGGCAGATCAAATAAAAATCTAGAGCATGGGAGCAGCATCCGTAGTTTTGAAGAACAGATTCATATGGCAAATATATTAAGGTGAAAAAAATGGATGATCAAATAATACTTTGTTTTGTGTTTTTTGCTTAAATTCTTTATTAATTCTTCTACATCTTCCTCCTTTTTAACTCTCTCCTAGTCGTTAACCTCTCCAGATGATAGAACATACACTTATAAAATAAACAGTTTTGTAGGTATGCTCCCTGATGTGAACTTGACAATGAGAAAACAAGGGTGACTAAACAGAAAATTGCAACTTTAAGAAGCTACAAGAAATAGTAACAGAGAAGCAATAAGAGAATGTAAGGGCCAGTTATGCACAACATTCCAATCTGCAGACTGTTTCAATGGGCCCTCCATAAGGACAACTCATTCATGGAAGCCCTTGTTGAAAACTCCACTGGAGTTATGTTATTTGAGCCTTTCATAATATTGTCCCTGCTGGAATGCATTCCCAGCAGTCACCATGTCATGGCCTTTACTTAGCACAATGTATTGGGGGGAGAGAAAGGCACAAACAAGAAGCAGACATAACTGCAGTAAGCGATCATTTTTCACGTATACAGTTAACTATCTTCCACTGTTAGATACAAGGACAATGATGTGAATCCACAAAATATTGACTCTAAACTAAGCAATTAGGAAAAAACGAGATACAATTCCCAATGTATCGGGGTTTTGATCAAGAATAAATGCAAAAAAGGGAAAATTGACCCATATATTAAAATGATGTTCTTACATGTCTTGAAAACAGCACAATTTGTCATATTAATATTATTTATTATTTTCTGGTACTGCCAGTAATATGCTAGGCAATGTTAAAGCATTAAGTCATAGGTTCTAAATGCAGAATCTAAATTAAAAATAATATTCTGCGGTGTTTTCCAGCCCTAACTTTACACTTTTAGGCAAAGTAAAACAAATAGCTCATTAAGTAGAGATGGAAGAATTGATCTTGATTAAGTAATACAACCAACCATGTTACCAAAATCCATATTGAACATTTTCTGTGGCTTGAAAAGGTCCAGAAAATTTTTATTTTATATTATTTTCATTTCCCCGGCTGTCTCTGCAGAAGTATCAGTCTACCATGAAGAGAAATACAGAGCGTCTGTGGCCTGAATGGAAGCATAAAGTATCAGAAATCTCACAACAAAGCTTTGCCTTGTAAGATTTTCAGATAAATTTTTTCAGAGCCAGGAGATTCAATCATTCAGATGAACAACCAGAAGTTTAGTTGCTTACCTCACATGAACCTTTTGAAGTTTATCTATCATTATCTACTGACTCTATGCTCCGTTCCAAGTACAGGTTTAGGTCCTACTTGCTGTTCAAGCAAACCTTCCACTGGAGTCAAAGGATGTTTCCTTTGTATATATGAGTGCAGAACTGGGCCCACATTAAGTAGAAAATCACATAGCAGAATAAGGGTTTGAAACCAAACCTATTGAAATCAAAAGTAGTCTTTCCATTGGCCTCAGAGGGCTTTGGATCAGATCATGGGACAAATTCAGCTTCCATTTGCACTTGTGCTACCACAGATACGAGTAAGGCATAGGAATAACAGAACAAAATACAGTCCACTGAATGTTCAGGAAAGATGGCACTAAATGAACAGCAGAAAACATCTGTAGCTTTATTCTTGGGGCTGGGACGATGGAGGGGGAGGCGGAAAGGACAAGGTAGAGAATGGAACAACATATATTGGTCTGACACAAGTTCTAATCCACAAACCAAAATAGTCCAGATGCAACTTTCTAGCTGAAGGTCCATGCATTATAATTTACTTTATGTGGAATAAAAGACATCACATTTTCTACTAGGTTCATAGTTTTACATGAAGTATACAAAACATTCAAGAGGGTCCCTATGACAAGATTGAAGGGTGACAAACTCTTGTCCACTGAAAGTTATAGCCATTGCCAGCCTCGAAAGTAAGAGGCTGTCACTGAAACTCTCCCCTGCATGACATCGCAGACTAATCATCACAGACCAGTCCTCCCCAATCTAATCTGTAACTTCTCTTCAGATCACCATGGCTATTGGTAAAGTGGGTGGGAATTTATCTGTCAGTGGTGCATAGCTAATTACCAGACCATCAAGGCCCTTACTGGAGAAGATGTCCTGGCGTGAAAAGTAAATTCTATTGATCCATGTGTCTTCAGCGATACTACCTGCAAAGAAGGATTTGAAGTATGTGGAATATAAGAAGCCATGATAGGATGATAGGAACAACTGTATAATTGATTACAGCCACTAACACAACAGGACGAGTTTTAAAAGGAGCTTAACTTCAAAGGAGCTCTTTTGAAAATCTGGACACTTATTTTGATGTGTAAATGGGAGCTTGGCTCCTTTGAAAATTTGGCCATTATGCTCATCTCATTTCCACCCAATAAAGCTAGTTGCATATCATTTCCTGAGATTTGGCCGTCAATCCTACAGCAGGATGATTAGCAACAGAGCAGTAGGCTTGACTATGTTTACTTTTAATTGCTGAAATCAGCTAGATCAATCTAAGTGTGGCATAAATTAAGGCACTAGAGACTCTGGAAAGTGGAATCTGCACATCGTGGCCTGCTCCTGCTTGTCCAGAGTGAGAGAAGCAAAAAGTCTTTCCTCTCATTTTGTCTTCTATGCAGACATTGGCAACAATTGCAGTCCCTGGAGCTACCCTGAATGAAAGGATTCCTTAGGGCTAGCAATCCTGTTGTCACTACAAAAAAAGGTGAGGTGAGGATATTGTGGACCTAGCTGGCCATGAAGGCGTGTGTGCATACTGCAACCTCCAAAGAGGTATGGTAGTAAAAATTATAAAATACTATTTATAATAGTAAATAGCTTTTCATCAGTAAATTCCAAAGTGCATTCCAATCTTTCAATGTATTTATCTTCACGACACTCATATGAAGCAGGGAAGAATTATCCTCACTTGGTTAGAAAGTTTTTCTTAATATCTAGCTGTCGTGGGGTAGGTACAGTCCATCTCATGTGCCAGGTTACGTAGGCTGAGAAGAAGGAGGGGGGGAAATCTACATAGCAGCCAGTTAGGTCCTGTGTTTGTGACCCTGACTATAAAATGTGTCAGTACAGCCTCATGGCCAGAGTCAATACCATTTACCCGTACAGGTACCAGGAGTTTAGCTGGGCCCTTTTCCCAAGCCCGGTGGTCTGCTGTCCACACCTGTCCATAGCCAGAATCCATAAAGGGATATTCTCTCCAAAAGTGCCCTTCTTACCTACACTCATAGCAGTGGTCCTTAGGCATTCCAGTGCGCGCGCAGAGTCCGGGAGTCTCTGATTTACTTGGGGAAGCTTCTTCCCCCCTCAGGGTAAGATGCGTTGCCCAGTTCCCACGAGTGGTCAGTGGAGGCCCAGTGGTGTTACGTTTGTTCCAAGATCTCACTACCTCAGGCCTCAATTGCTTATGATTGGAATTCCGACTCCATCCCAACTGTACACTCTGGTTTGGGGATTTGTCGCTCTGATCCTTCCATGGCCAGGTAATCTTCCATTAGCGAGACAGTTTTGGACAGGATAGTGGGGCGGTGGCATTGCACCCACTCTCTTCCCCCTGCCGGCAGTATCTGCATGAATTGTTCTAGGGCCATGGCTTCTGCTATTTGGGGCCTGGTAAAGTTCTCAGGGCTTAGCCATCTCCAGCAATAGTCCTGCAAGTGCTGGGCCACGGCCTGTGGTCAAGCTCCAGGCAGGTACCGTTCTTTGTGGAACCGCTGGCAGTAGGTCTCCAGGCTAACGCCGGTGTAATCTAATATGTCGGCTTTTACTCAGGACTAATCCAAGGCTTTGTGAGGATCAAGGTTGTGGTAAGCATTCTGCACCTGTCCAGTCAGATAGGGGGCCAGCAGGGTGGCCCAGTGTTCTGGGGGCCAACCAGCAACCATCACAACCCATTCAAAGGTGACGAGGAATGCCTTCGTCACCAGGCCCCATCTCAGATAGGCGCACTAGCAGTTCAGCAAGGTGGGCCCCCAGCCCAATCCCTGCAGGGCCATCAAGGCAATAAAGCAGCCCTTTCTCTCAGGACAGCATGGTCTAATGGCCGGAGTCAATAAGTGCATCCAATTCTGGTGTACTGTGTGGCCTATTGGCTTGCTGGGGAAGTAGGGCACCCCGGTAGGGGAACTTGGGCCCTCCCTGCTCCTCTGAGTCCCAGCACAGGGCCCTGGCAGTGGTGGGGATGCTCACTACTGAGTCAGCAAGGATCCCCCTGAAACATGCTGATTGGTTCCCCAGTTCACTCATCAGAGAAAAGTCTAAGTCCCTCGGCTGCTTCCTATCCTTTCTCCCTTGGAAGTCTCTTCTCTGGGCTTGTCAGGAAGCCTGGAGCCCATCTGGAACTCAGCATGCTGTGGCTTTGTAGTCAGGGCCTGTGGCAGCTCTCTAGAGAGAGCTGGCAGACTGCAACCTACCCCTTCAGCAGCCTGCCCAGACTGCGTTGGGCTGCTTCCTTTTATACTCTGTTGAGCATGCCCAGTAGAGTTGGAGGGGCGGGGCTTCCTCAGCCTGCAAAGCACAGTTAACCCTTTCAGGGCTGGTTCGGGATAGGCTAGTGTGACGGGGTGCACCTAACTCTAAGGATAGTTAAGCACTGGAATAGACTTTCAAGGGAGGCTCTGGAATCCCCATCGCTGGAGGTTTTTAAGAACAGGTTAGACAAACACCTGGTAGGGACACTCTAGATGTCTCAGCACAGTGGCTGGACTAGATGAGTTCACAAGGTCCCTCCTAATCCTAAATTTCTATTTTAAAGGTGGAAAAATGAGGCACAGTGACATGCCCAAAGTCACACAGAGTTAGTAGCAGAGCAGGAAACTGAACCCAGGTTTCTGAGGTCCTAGACTAGTTCTCTATCCATTGCAGTATCCTTTCTTCCTTTCCATACCTTGTAGGTGTGCTCCCCAGGAGTTCTGGGAGGCATTGTGACTCAAGACTCAAAAGACTTTCTCCCCCAAGTGCAGTGCAACTCCCGATGGGCTCCTACTCCAAGATAGGCCAGAATCTGGTCTAAAATTTCTTCCCTACTCTCATTTGGTTATCTCCTTTTATTAGAAACTAAATAATAAAATCCTGTACTTTCATAGCACTTTTTATCCATTCATCTCAGAGCACTTCACAAAGAAGAGTAAGTATCATTATCCCCATTTCACAGATGATGAAAATGAGAGGCATAAAAGTCTAGGCAGAGCTGGGAAGAGAACCTGGATCTCAATCCTGGTCTTATTCTCTGAACCATGCTAAACAGACTGGTTAGATGTAAAATTTTCTTATGTGTAGCTTACTGATCTGAACAAGTTTAATATAAAATTGGTTTTGTTGCAACAGTTACATAATTATGACTAATCAGTGTTTGGCTACCAAACCTATTGTCCAAAAATAATTCTGGTGAATGCATATTGGGGGAGCACAAGCACCTTTAATTATCTCTGTTTCACACATTCTTTGAGCTTCTGATTTCGATATTAACTAAAGTGAAAAAGTTCGGGTGATGTTTAAAATACCTGCCCCTATGAAGAGAATCACTGATCCTAGAATCACTCTGAACCCTGTCTTCCACGCACTCTGATAAGCTGCTGATATATAGAGAAGCTATATTAGTAAGTGTAGAGCCTTGATAGATACTAAAAACATTCCATTATTCAAACCTAGTAGCTAGCAGAATGTCAATTTGCCTGGTGAAAACAGTGTGCTTTTCTCCAGAAAGAAGAGAAGGATATAAGATGTACCATAGGAATAATAACTCTTCCTGGCTGGCCTAAGCAGCAGTGATAACATATAACTCTGAAAGGAGCTCTGTATTATAACTGTGGAAGTGGTTCAGTAGGTTTTCTTCCTTTTTTTTTTCTTAGTGGGGGGAAAGGGGAAGCAGGGAGCTAGAAAGTTGAAGGATGAAATGAAAATGGTGAGATCATCCTAGAGCTTACAGCAAATGGTAAGGGATACCGTTACCGGCAATATGGAAAATGGGTAGTTTCCCACAATCTGCAGGGTAGGAATGATGGGGATTAAGAACAAAACTAAAAAGAAGCTAATTTCCAAACCACAATTAAAGCCCCTTTAGCTTCACAGAAATAAAGCACAGGCTCCTCACAGGAGGTTCTGAATTTTTATTTGTGACAAATTGCATTTGCACAACTTGCATTGCTGGTGTGTGCTAAAGAATAACAGACTTAAATATAACTCTTTGAAGAGACATTTATCTATAACCATCAAGCAATGCCATTTTATAAATGTATTAATAGTAACTTTTGGCACTTCCATGTGCTGAAGTAAATATTTTGATGTAAATTTTTAGGCAGATACATAAGAAACAAGCAGATTGATGCCTACTCTCTCCCCCTTCTCCTGTTTTCATTCAATCTGGGCAGTCAATCCTTTCAATCCATCTTGGGGCCCAATCCTGTTCCAAATTAAGTCAATGGCAAAATGCCCAGTTACTCCTCCAGGAGCATCAGGACCTCCATCGTGATACTCCAGTTAAATCATTAGCTGTCCTAGAGTTCAAGTTTCCAGAAAAGAGAGCTGACTCTGAGCAGTCAAGTCTAAATGGTATGGGTTTCTGGACGAAAGTGATGCCTGAGGGGATATATTACGTGGGGGCAAGACAAGACAGACGAGGTTAAAGAAAACCAAAAAACAATTAACTGGCCTTGGGCCAGTCAGTGGCCTCTGAACCAGCTGTGTTCAGTTTGAAAAGACCTGTGGGGAGACCAACATGAGAAAAGCAACCATCCGGCATGTGTGCATCATCCTCCACACAACTACTGATGCACAGGGGCCCCTGCATGCCCCAGGTGTGGTTGGTCTTGGTGGTGTGAACCACACCTGAACCTATTGAGCTGGCTCCAGAGGCAGTGTGGGAGCCCAACACCAGGTAGCCATTCATCCAGCCTGATGATGGTGATGGAGTTCCTAGTAGTGACAGAGGCTCCCTCCCATTTTGTCCACCACAGCAGTGGCTCTCAACCTTTCCAGACTACTATTCCTCTTTCAGGAGTCTGATTTGTCTTGTGTACCCCCAAGTTTTACCTCACTTAAAAGCTACTTGCTTACAAACACAGACATAAAAATACAAGTGTGTCACAGCGCACTATTACTGAAAAATTGCTTACTTTCTCATTTTGGCCTTATAATTACAAAATAAATCAACTGGATATAAATATTGTACTTACATTTCAATGTATAGTATATAGAGCAGTATAAACAAATCATTGTCTGTATGAAATTTTAGTTTGTACTGAATTTGCTAGTGCTTTTTATGTAACCTGTTGTAAGACTAGACAAATATTTAGATGAGTTGATGTACCCTCTGGAAAACCTCTGGTTATCCCCAGAGGTACGCATACCACTGATTAGCTCACTGTGGTGCAGTGGTTCTCAGTGATGATATTAGCTGGATGGAAAGTGTGCAGCATGGTTCAGATAGGATTTCTGCTTTGCAGTCGGTGACTGGGCGCATCCTATATATCCCTGAACTGTGGCAAGTGTTGCATTTTCTGTATGTTGGTGATCAGTTTATTGGCTGTATTCTGACAGCAGATGTTATATGGAGGAATATTGGCTTGGACTGGTAACCATACAATGTGGTTTTTTTAGCTCTTTGATAACAGTTTTGGACAGAAAAATTCAGAAAATCTTTTTTTGGGGGGGGCAACATTTTATTATTACATTTTGAAAAGGATTGAACCATAGAATCAGATATGTAGACAAAAACTGTCTGTGTAGATGATTGTAAGCAACAGCAATCAGGAGACTCT
Organism: Chelonoidis abingdonii; assembly: GCF_003597395.2. NCBI lineage: Eukaryota > Metazoa > Chordata > Testudines > Testudinidae > Chelonoidis > Chelonoidis abingdonii. The sequence goes on from NC_133771.1 coordinate 94,692,733, forward strand.
TTATAACCGTCATGTTGCATTTTAACTGTGGCCTCCAGAAGGCTCAGCTGTCCCCTTCTTTCAAAACACATCATTGCTCAATGCTTTTCAGTGTGCTCACAAGCTAATGACTTTTCTTTTTGTGCTCACAATAAACAGACACAGATAGATTCAAAGCACAACAGCTGATTCTGATCACTGGCTACACGGCAGATTGAAACGAGAATAACAATAACTAGCTATTCTGAAAGCAAAAGAGCATGGCTCCAAAAACTCCACTCTCCCTTCCTTCTTTCTTCCCTCCCTCCTGCACATACACAGTCATCTGCTCTCCTTTCTTGCATTTGATTCAGTGTTGGATGTGTGGAGGACCCAACAGAAAGCAGCAGCACAACATACTGGACATTTCCTTCTGGGTATTATTATAATCACACTTACTTCAGTTACCATAGCACAGGACCTGTCACTGTTTCCATTATAAAACCATTTCCAGAGGTTTACAACTCTGCTATAAAAAGTTATTTCAAACTGAAATTTAGCATACCAGGTCTCCGCCTGATACATATTATTTATTTTTTTATTAAAGGGCTAACTGCAGTGTGCATTGACCTTTCTTCTCTGAAGACCTATATTCAAATCCACAACTGAAAATGAGTTTGGTAGTCACATCTTAGGCTTCTGCATACTTGTCAAAACGACCCAATGTTGGCATAATTAATGAATCATCTGTGGCAGTCTCAGCTAAAATGATGCTAAGCACTAGAAAAGGAGCAAGTTAGGAAGGAGCTGCTTCGGCAGAACTGTGTAGAGGAGCTTATGCAGCCACTAACCAGGCAATACCTAGCTCTCGCCAATACCATTAGGTCTTGATCCAAAGCTCATTGAAGTCAATGGAGAGGGCTCAGGCCCTTTTTTCCTTCAATTTCATGAGGCTGATAGGAAACTAACCACAAATTATGAAGTTTTAGAGACAGACCTAAACCAGAATCCTGGATTTCAACATACATCCCGTATGTTGGGAAAGTTCAGAGATGGGCCTGAGATACAAAATTCAGATGCAGGATTTTACTTGGGTGTGTTTTGGTTCTAGGATTTTTGTTCAGTCATTACAGAAGAAGGTTGTGAAATTCAGATCATCACTTGTCTATTTAAGCCCACACTGTATTAGAAACAGTCCTATACAGCACAGTGCAGTGAAAGAAAAAATGGAAGGCAGAAGACTAGATTTTGTTCCTGTCTCTGCCACTAGCTCACTGCATGACCTCAGACAAGTTATTTAACCTCTTATTTGTGACTCGGTTGTACCATTTAGGCACATTGTGCTGAAGGTTGGTGCCTGCTACTGTTCCCCTTGGGGAGTGGTAATAACTTTACTCCCCACCACTTTGCATGGTTGCTCAGTGTGGGAGGGCGATGAAGGGGGCGAAAACAGAGCAATGGCACATCTCATGTCTGCCAAACAGCCTTTTGAGTAGGTACGGAGCAGCTCCTGTATGAGTCTTTCTAGCCCTTACACAAGCCACACAAGGTAGAGAAGGTTCCTTTTGGCTTCCCTAATCACTGTGTACCACTGTCCACTTGTGCACTGGGCACAATCTGGCCCTCAGTCTGCAAATACTTTGGGAGCGAGACCTATCCTGCTTTATATCTGTGAAGGAATGTGCTAATTTTTTGTGCTTGAAAAATAAGTTATTAAAATGCTGTCCTCTAATTAGATGCAGGTAGACAACTGAAAAACCTTACGATATAGGTCAGTTTAACTGAGATCTTCAATTGCCCCTGCAAAACATGTTTTGGGCTGTACAGTTTCAGACTGAGGGATATGATCTGATCTGTTACGGCTACAGCTGTAATGAAACTAGTTTTCACACCCACAGCAGAGCTACTGTGTGCATGACATTTACTGTTAGAAATGAATGCTGTATGTGTCTGGTAACAAATGGAAGGTCTGAGTATAAACCATGAAAAGATACCTTTGCAGAGTTCCTGGGTCTCTTATTAGTTATTCTACATACTGGAATACAGTACACAAAAAGCATGCTTTGTGAATTTCAATGTCCACAGCTCCAGATAGGCCATAAAGGAAAGAAAGAAAGAAAGAAAGAAAGCCTGTATACAATTGTACCTAGGATTTTTAAGCATAAAGGGTCCCACTCTGAGGCATGCTGGTTAGAATCTTCTGTACCATAAATGAAGCCTTGGTTCAAGTACAGTTTCTTTTATATGGAGGGATACAGTATCCTTTGGAGATGGTCAACAATTTGGGGTGCTCATCATTTGGGTTTAGTGGAAAAGTTTGACAGTTTTGAAGGACTTGTTTTAGGCTGCATTGATTTACAAAAAGAAAAAAATTGCCTGCACACTGAAAGGTAGTGTAGTCAACTGGAAATGGAAACTAGAAAACCTGGGTTTTATTCCTGGCTCTGCCTTTAGCTCCATGTGGGACTTGGGTGAGTCATTTAACCTCTCTTTGCTTCAGTTTCTGTCTAAGGTATCTGTAGGGTGTGCATCACCACAATATCTAAGCGCTAATTAGGAAAATGAGGACACACGTGTGTGTGTGCGTGTGTGTATATAGATGTAAGCAGAGACAGGATGAGCTCTACCCTGACATCTGGTGGTGAATTGTGGGAAGTGTGGAAAGAATTTCAGAAAGTGTGAATTCTCAGATATTTGCATGGGCACGCCCAGCATAGCCCAATCCAGCCAGGGATGGTTATTTTGACAGCTCTGGGATCCCCAATTTCTTTGTTATTAGGGCAGGATAAATAAAGTGTTGCCACCTGATTATGTGAATGAGGAACTACAAGACTGCTTTATGACAGAGATGTCTCAATATAACTTAAGTGACACTTGCTAAACAAGGGACATGGGTTCCAATACCCAGTGACTGGAGAGAGGCTGGGGATTTTTTTTTGTGTGCATGAATGATGGTATGGGCCCCTTTTGAGGGTTTGGAGTACCAATTGCATAGTCTTCTCTCTCCACTGTAAAGAGTAGAGCTAATTTTGATTCCATTAGGAGTCCA